>NW_010302139.1:1134-3145 GCF_000700745.2 Antrostomus carolinensis
CCTTCAGGACCCCACTGGCAGCAGAGGGTTTTCAGGGCAGGGAGCCATAAGGGATGTGGGTCAGTATCTCCTCTTGCCCCAGAGCTGTGCCCTGTTCCTGTGCCCCATCCCTGTGCCACTCCCAAGGTGGGCAGTGGGGTGGTGACATCTGTGCCCACCCGGTGCAGATCACAGTCTCCGAGTATGACGATGTGCGGAGGGACGTCAGCAGCATGTACCACAAAGTGACCCTGGGTGAGCTGCAGCGCATCACCCCCACAGTGAGTACCCCCAGTGCCCAGCCTGACACCCCACGTCCCCCATCTGCCCTGTGCCTCACACTTGTCCCTGTCCCCTGCCCACTGCACCCTCCAGATAAGTACACTTGAGGGTGATGAATCCACCCTGCAGTTTTCTGGGTGGAGAGGAGTGGCTGGAAATCCTGGGAGGGGTTCCCTTCAGTGTGTCATGGAGGGTGGGGGTCCCTGTGCCCCCCTGATGGTGCCTGCCCTGGCAGCTCAAGTGGAAGCGCTTGCTGGACCGCATCTTCCACGACAACTTCTCGGAGGAGGAGGAGGTGGTGCTGCTGGCCACTGACTACATGCACAAGGTGTCCGACCTCATCCGCGTGACACCCAGCAGGTGAGGGGGGCTGGACCCTGTGCCTCAGAACTGTACCCAGCCTGGCAGGGGGTTGGCAATGGCGGTGGGCACAGGATTGCTGTGACTGGTCCCCTCTATCAGCTCCATCCTGGGGTGGACAGGCTGGGCACGGGGACCCCAGGAAAGCTCCTGGGAGAAGGCACAGTTGTGAGCCCCACAGCACCTTGGTCATGCCTGGCCACCCAACAAGCCCCCTCATGCTAAAGGTCACCAGACTCACCACACAGCAGGGAGGGGCAGGGTGCCAGCCCATCCCTGTGCCCCACAGGACATGGCCACCCCTGTGGCCTGCCTGGTCCCCAAGCAGGGGTGTCTGCACCCTGGTGTGTGCTCCCCACTCTCCCCGTATGCCTGGGGACAAGCCCAGTGTGAGGGGGGGTCCTGATCTTGCCCCCATCACCAGGATCCTTCACAACTACATGCTGTGGCGCATCGTGGTGGTGCTGAGCGAGCACCTCTCCACCCCCTTCCGCGATGCCATCCATGAGCTCTCCAAGGAGATGGAGGGCAATGAGAAGCAACTTGAGCCAGGCAAGATCTGCCTGAGCCAGGCCAACAAGCACTTCGGCATGGCCCTGGGTGCCCTCTTTGTCGAGGAGCACTTCCCTTCCGCCAGCAAGGCCAAGGTAGGTGATGCTGCCAGTGGGCATGAAGCCATCATGTCCCTCCTGTCGTCTTGCCAAGCTGTCTACTGCCACCTGGCACCCCACCGAGGGATGGATGTCTGGTGGGGTGATGGGTGGTGAGGATGCTGTGCCATCACCTGTGGTGACCTTCCATAGGTGCAGCAGCTAGTGGAGGACATCAAATACATCCTGGACCAGCGCCTGGACGAGCTGGACTGGATGGATGAGGAGACACGGAGAGCGGCCAGGGCCAAGGTAGCAGCCCTCAGCATGGACCCTTGCCACCACCATGGCCTGGGGGCATGCAGGACGGTGGCCTGAACCCAGCACTCACTTTGTCCACAGCTCCGGTACATGATGGTGATGATTGGGTACCCTGATTTCCTGAAAAAGGCCATTGACAAGGAGTATGAGGCAAGGGGTGGCCCAGGGCCATGTGGGGGCATGGGCAGGGGAAGATGGTCCCCACACCTGCTTCAGGGTCTGCCAAGGTTGGCATGGGGAGATGCCACCACAAAACAAACCACCTCCTGGTAGCTTGCTGTGCCCACCACTCATACGACTGCAGCCACGTGGGCAGTGCCATGCTGTCCCTGGGGTGTGAGACAATGTTCCCTTCCCCAACAACACATCAGCCCCATCCTCAGCAAGGGCTGGGGGTGCCAGCATGGCCCAGGGACCCCATGGAGGTGATGGAGATGCAGCTGCCCACGTGGGCACACAGCATGGGACACGAGGACCCA
>NW_010302139.1:3192-3402 GCF_000700745.2 Antrostomus carolinensis
AGAGGTGGGAGGGTGCCCCAGCCCTGCTCCCCACACTCTTGGGGCTGGCATTTGGAGCTGGCATCCCCCCTGATGTGGCCATGCCCCGCAGTTTGAGGTGGATGAGAAGACCTACTTCAAGAACATCCTCAACAGCATCGCCTTTGGCATCAGGCTCTCGGTGAAGAAGATCCGTCAGGAGGTGGACAAGTCCGCGTAGGTATCCCCTTG
>NW_010302140.1:0-420 GCF_000700745.2 Antrostomus carolinensis
CCTGCCACCAAAGCCTTGCTAGGCAGTGCCAATTGCCGGCTGGATCAAAGAGTGACTTTGGTCCTTCTGTGGTGCAAAAAGCTAAGCTGTGAGAAGTGAGAGGATAATGATCCCAGCCGCTCTGCTGTAGCTAAGGAGATGGGTGGAGGCCCAGAGCGGGAGACTGGTCCTTGAAAGAGAAACTGAAACTGAGCTACTGATGTCTTTGTGGTGCATGTGGATATGAATTGGATAGAATCGGAGAGGTTAGAAACCTGCTCCAAGGTGCTCAGGTCCGTCAGTCGCCCAAAATGAAACAATGTTATGTTGCTGGGCAACAGAAAGGACTAAACCTGGTGCTTTTCTGCCAGAAAATATGGTGAGACAAAAGCACTCCTTTAGATCCAAGTCATTGAATTAAACAAAGGCTCCCTTTGCCCT
>NW_010302140.1:681-984 GCF_000700745.2 Antrostomus carolinensis
CCCGAGTGATTCCATACAGACAAAAAGACAACATGGAACAAACTTTGGTTTAATGAGAAAGACAGATTGTGTCTCAACAAAGGCAAAATGAGGAAAGACGCAGCATAGCCAACACCAAACTTCTTCCATTTCCTGATGCATCTAATACTACTAATACACCTTGAATAATACTCATGTATCTTAACTACTAAATTGAGGAGATTCCTGTCATCTAAACTAACTAAGTAGAAGATTAAACAAGCCTAAGAACTTAAAAAGCAGTCCTATTCCTATGGAAGCCTAACTCTTGCTAGCCCTGGACGA
>NW_010302140.1:1019-1363 GCF_000700745.2 Antrostomus carolinensis
CAGGGTTGTCTAATTTGCTCTTTTCTTCTTGGGGAGAGGCTCTGCTGCCTTGCGTGGGCCATGTCTTCTCCTGTGTTTGTTCCTTTCCTTCGCGGTTTCAAACACCCTGGAAGACAGGAAACAAAACCATGCCTTGGTCAATTTAGCGCACACCATTAAAGCAAGCGCCGAGGTCTCCGCTTAAGTATGAATTTCTGTCTTTTTGGGCTGTGTCACATTTGTAAATTGATCGGCACCCTGAGTCCGATCCACCTTGCTTCAGTGCCTTGAAATGTGTCCCTCCTTTTGCTGCATCCTCTTTGGAATGGGATCAGCAGCATCAAGCCAGGCTTTGATGTATCTAT
>NW_010302141.1:0-4417 GCF_000700745.2 Antrostomus carolinensis
CACCTCTGGGCCTGGCTGAGCCCAGAAAGCAGCAGAGCCCGGTGAAGGGTGCAGGCAGGGTGCACCCAGGCAGCAGGCAGGGCACCCACCCAGCTCCATCCCTCGGTGGCCGTGGGGATGGCAAGGGCAGGGCACAGCAAACCGTGGGGTGAAGGAGGACCCTGCACGCACCTTATTGCCCAGCAGCATGATGACCACGTCCTTCTGGGCATACTCGTGGATCTCCGTCAGCCAGGCCTGTGGGGCAGTGGGGTTGTGTCGGGGTGAGTCTGCTCTCAGCTCACACCCCCCACGAGGACGGGGAAAACAGCTTTTTATTTTTATATGAGAACCATTCCAGCATCACAGCCGAAAACGCCCCATCTCCTGGCTATGGCCCAAGCCTACACATAGTTCACATCCATCCCAAGCTGCCTGTTCCCCCTCCAGCCATCTACCATGTCCCTGACCAACACACACCCAGCTGTGCAGCACCCACCCAGGTGCCCTGGGGCTGAGCTCCCAGCCAGCCAGGTCTGGCTGAAACAACCTGTGCTTGTACATAAACCAGGCTTCCAACTGCCCCAAACACCCAGCAAGCTACACAGGGCACCCATGACCCCAATCCCTGGGGAGAAACACCCTCCCAGCCCCCTGAGGGGCCCCCCGAGGGGACTCACACGGATGTTGTCGAAGGACATCTTGCTGGTGATGTCGTAGAGCAGGAGCAGGGCTGGAGGGGAAGAGGCAGAGGTATTGCCCCACTGCAGGGATGTGCTCTGGCTGGTGTCCCCCATCCCTGCCAGACCCCAAACCCACCTTGAGCATCCCTGTAGTAGGCGTGGGTGACGCTGCGGAAACGTTCCTGTCCTGCCGTGTCCCAGATCTGCCGAGAAGCCGCCACGGTGAGAACGGGGAGAGGAAACCCCCCGGCTGGGGATGCCACTGTGGCTCCCGGCCCCACCGGACCACACTCAGCCTCAGGGTGGGGTTTCCAGCAATCTGGCTGGGAATTGCTCACCCCTTCCCAAAGCTCACCTGCAACTTCACCTTCACACCATCCACAGCCACCACTTTGTTCTGCAGAAGAGAAGGAGAGCAGGTTTATCAGCCCACAACACTCCTTGGCATGGCTACTTGCCACCCCTGGTGTGGAGCTGGCCATGCCCTGGCCCTTTGGCAGGATGAAATAAGGCTGCCCATGGAGCTGGGGGTCAGAGCCTCATTGCTACAAACCCTGATCCTGCTGGGGGGCTGCAATGGCACATGGTAGCTACAGAGACACCCTGGAGCTGCATCTCCTTGTGCCAGGGTGGAAAAGAGCAGAATCAGGCCCTGATGGAGACAGGACAGGGAGATCCCAGTCTGCTTTGGATCCTTGTTCATCTACAGCCAGTGCCCCTGTAAGAAGCTGGCTAACCATGCCAGCTGCCCTGCAAAGCCCAGGGACACTGACCCGCTCCAGCTCCTGCCAGGCAGTCCTGGGCTTGCAGCAGCCCCTGCCTGGGTGGCCAGGGAAGCTCAGCAGAGCTGGGCAGGTCTTGCATGAACTACATGCAAATGTACCTTCATTAATAACACCTCAGCCTGCTTTAATAATGTCTCCCCAGCATAAAGCCCTGACTTCTCTGCCAGGATTCCTCTGCTCCATGTGCAGAACAAATCACCCCTGCACTAAAAATCTGGGCTGTTTCCATCAGTTTAGGGCCTTCAGATGCTGTGAGCTGCCTGGGGATGCTCAGTGGGTGACACTGGGTGTCCAGCTCAGCTTTCCTTACTGGTGGGAGCCTTACTTGGCCCTTAAAGGTGGTTGTGCATATGGAGCTGGGGGGTTGCAGGTGGCAGATAGCTTTATCTGGCATGGCAGGAGGAAATCTCCCAGGTCAGGGCAGTTTGCATTCAGGCATGGGAGCCCTTCAACCCTGCAGCCAGGTTGGGACTGGGAAAGGGAAGCAGCATTTGGAAGTGAGGAAGGAAGGCAGTTATCAGAGAGGGCTTAAGCAATCGCTGTACCCAACTCAGAAGCCCAGGGACTTCTCTCCAGAGGTCCAAGAAAAGAAAAGCAGGAGTTACCAAAGGGCTGTTTTAAGACTCTTCGAGAATTGTATTTGAAGGGATGATTCTGGGAAAAAAGAAAAAGAAAGAAAGAAAGAAAGAAAGAAAGAAAGAAAGAAAGAAAGAAAGAAAGAACCAACCCTATAAATAATTTGGTTGCCTGGAATTGTTTGAAATGGAAATTCAGTCCATGTGGAGATGACAGAGCTTGAGAAAATTGGCTGAATTAAAAAAAAAAAAAAAATCCAGCATGATTCCAGAATTATGAGAGTTTTTACTTTGTTTCTCAAACAGTTGCTGCAAAAAAGTGCCCTAGGAGACTCTGGAAATTATCTAGCAGCAGCAGCAAGCCATGAGCTGCTGGAGGGGACACTTGTACAAGGCAGAACTGACAATACTCCTGGGGCCACCAGCACTGAGCCCAGCAGTGGGACACGGCAGATTTTCCTTCTTTCAGGACTTTGTTGAAAGGAAAGGCCATGAGACCAACTGCAAAGCAAACCCACAGCCTTTCCCCTCACCAGCTCCTCAATTCCTCCCACAAGCCAGGAGCAGCCTGGGCAGCAAAGGCAGCAGGAAACCAGAGCAGTTGCAGCTGCGGAGGCAGAGGAAGCTCTGACCACACTCGACACGTGTCGGCAGCCGTGGGACACCCCCGTGACTGCAGAAAACACTGCTCTGCCACCCTGCGCTGCAGACAGCTCTGCCTGCCTGGGCATCCCTGGAGATCTGGTGAACAGAGAGCAGCGGGAGGGTTTAAACAGGATCCAGTGACCTTACCAACTCCTCAGCAGTCCATTTCAGCCCTTTCAAGGCACAAAATTACAGCAACCAGTGTTTGCCCCCCCCAAGCCATTGGCCTCAGCCTGGCCAGTGGAGTGTGCTGGCCACCCACAGCACACCCCCAGCCCACACACCCGGCCGGGATGGGTTGAACTGATGTTTTTTGCTGATTTAAAGGCAAGAGGTGACATTCCCTGCGGGCTCTTCCATCTGTTACCACTCTCCCAAGGGAAGGTGGAAGAGTTTCAGCAAGTGCCTGCAGCTGGTTGGGAGATTATTTGGGGTACAGAGGCAGGAAACCCCACGCCCCTCCTTCCCAGCACCCCATCCTGGCTGAGGTGTGGGTCAGGAAAGGCGAGAGGCCAGCAGCCGTGGTGGTCTCACCCGGAAATCTATGCCCACGGTGGCTATGAACGTCCCGGAGAGAAAGGCCCCGTCTTTGAACTGGAGCAGGAAGCAGGTTTTCCCCACGCCCGAGTCTCCAAGTAACATCACCTGCAAGATGGGCGCAGGGAGAGGTGTCAGCAGGATGGGGAGGGGGCAGCATCCCTGGGTGGTGCTGGGCCCTCCCCAGTCCCTTCTGTCCCTCTGTTTCTTTCCCCAGGGCTGGTCCTGCCGGGTCTGGGGAGCCCAGCGAGAGCTGGGGATGGGACCCCTGAGGCTGCAGCCAAGCAGCACCCCAGGGCAGCAGAGCAGCCCCCAGCCACTGGAGAGGGGGAGAGCAGAAGAGGAGAGGTGGTGAGAAGGCAGGTACTGCAGCAAGAAGAGATGTTTCCTGGCTGGCCCAGGCCATCTCCCAGCCCAGGAGGCTCCCGGAGAACTGGCCACAGCTCCCAAACACGTGGAGGTGCTTCCAGCCATGCTTTGCCCCCAGCCCAGGTGTGCCCAGCCCAAGGGCTGATGCATGGCTTGGGCAAACCCCGCCGTGTCCGGGACTCTCGCCCTGTTGGTGCCCAGCGGGGCCCCTGCCTGCCACAGACACCAAAGCAAACACAGCACCTTTTCCCCTCCTGCTAAGCAAACAGGCTCAGCCTGGGCTTGCTGGCCACTCTGGCACTGCTGGACCTGGGCAGGCAGCAGCCAGGACCAGTGCTGGTCTCTGTAAGTGCTGGTCTCCATAAGCTCAGCCTTACCCACCACCCCAACGCTATGCTATTGTCCCTGCTCACCACCAGCAGCCCTTTCCTGCCTGGCAATAATTAACCTGATGCTGATTGCATCTATCCCTTGCCTAAAAATAGCAGTGAGCAGGACACCAGTAAAAATCCATCCCCACAAGCCCACCCTGCGGGGATGCTGTAGCCTGTAAATCAAACCCACACAGCCCTGCTGCCCCTGGGTTGGGCAAACACAGCGAGTCATGGCCACAGGGATGGCACAGCAAATGCCCCACGGGTCAGCACATCCAGAGCTGGGGCTGGAAATGCTCAGGTGATGGTCAAATCCTTCCCCAACCCATTCCAGACTGGAGGACAGCTGGGAACACCACCCAGTGCTGTCTCCACCTTGCTCTAGATTAAGCTGGCAACTGATTTCCAACCTCAAACACTAAAATTGCACTCTGCTGAAAGGAGGCAGAGCCGAGAGGATAAAGGCAAAG
>NW_010302142.1:0-686 GCF_000700745.2 Antrostomus carolinensis
GGAGCGAGCGGGGAGCGAGCGGGAAGGGAGCCAGGAGTGAGCCGGGAGTGACCTGGGCAGTGAGCGGGAAACAAGCCAGGAGTGAGCGCAGGGAGTGAGCAGGGATAGAGTGGGGAGTGAGCTGGGAGCAAGCAGGGAGTGACCTGGGCAGCGAGTGGGAAGGGAGCCAGGAGTGAGCGAGCAGGGAGCCAGCTGGGAGTGAGCAGGGATAGAGTGGGGAGTGAGCTGGGAGCAAGCAGGGAGTGACCTGGGCAGCGAGTGGGAAGGGAGCCAGGAGTGAGCGAGCAGGGAGCCAGCTGGGAGTGAGCAGGGATAGAGTGGGGAGTGAGCTGGGAGCAAGCAGGGAGTGACCTGGGCAGCGAGTGGGAAGGGAGCCAGGAGTGAGCGAGCAGGGAGCCAGCTGGGAGTGAGCAGGGATAGAGTGGGGAGTGAGCTGGGAGCAAGCAGGGAGTGACCTGGGCAGCGAGTGGGAAGGGAGCCAGGAGTGAGCGAGCAGGGAGCCAGCTGGGAGCGAGCAGGGATAGAGTGGGGAGCGAGCTGGGAGCAAGCAAGGAGCAAGCAGGGAGTGACCTGGGCAGCAAGTGGGAAGGGAGCAGGGAGCAAGCCAGGAGTGAGCGGGAAGTGAGCGGGAAGCAAGCGGGAAGCGAGCCGGGAGCGAGCCGGGGGCGAGCAGGCAGCCAGCTGGG
>NW_010302143.1:0-525 GCF_000700745.2 Antrostomus carolinensis
ACTAGATGATCTCCAAAGGTCCCTTCCAACCTCTGCCGCTCTGTGGTTCTGGGTCCCTGCACCGGGATGGGGCTCTGCCCTGTGGGATCCAAACTGGGAAGGTGGTGCTACCCCCCAGTCTTGTAGAGCTGAAGTTGGAAAAAGGTTTGGATGTGCCAGATCTAACGTGGGTTTTGCTGTTTTCCCCAGGCAGGCGAGCTCCAGGCGCTGCTGGTGTTTTCTTTGCTCTCCTCCTGCCATCACCCTGTTTTGCTCAAAGGGGCTGTAAGTGCCCCCTGCACCCACACAGCTCCTGGCTGGGGAGAGGAATCCCACCCATCCCAGGGATTGCCCAGCACCCACTGACCTCTGCACGATGCTGGGAGCACCTGGAGCCTCGCTGTGCAGCTCCAGGGCAGGGAAGAGCCTGGGGAGGAGAGCCAAGCGTTTGTCTGGCTGATTAAATCTTTGCTAACGTGGTTTGCTCAGGGCTCGCTCACACCCCGATGGCAGCAGCCGGCCGGGCTGGCGGAGGGGCTGCACCTG
>NW_010302144.1:0-451 GCF_000700745.2 Antrostomus carolinensis
GAGTATCTGCTCCATGATCTTGCCTGGCATTCAACCAACCCTTCCAAGAAAGCCCCTTGGGCTACGTTGAGTCCTTCAGAGATGTTTGACGCTTCTCTATCGATTCTTTTCTGAGGATTTAGGAACCGAAAATGGTTCACATAACTCTGGGGAAACCATCCCAAGAATCCGTGTTTAGAAACTTGAGGGTTGAGGTCACATCGTTGTTGATAAAACTGTTCCTTATCTCTGAGGTTTTTAATATCAAACCCTTCACCTTCACAGCTATAAACATATATAGGGTCATAAAAAGATTTGTTCCAGAGTTGAAAACTCTGTGTCAAAGTATCGAGACTTGTTTTGATGTTTTCATCATCTCCCTTTTTAAGGGCTTCGTTAAGGAGGAACTCTGCAAATTCACACCAAAACAGGACACTCTAGATTTTTTTTATTTTATTTTATTTTATTTTAT
>NW_010302145.1:0-316 GCF_000700745.2 Antrostomus carolinensis
GGTGGATGCAACCATGGGAGCCCCCACCCACAGCTCTGCCTCCCCAGGTCCCCATGGAAGGCAGCCAGAACCTGCTTTTGGAGTCTTCATCATCCTGGGAGGTGTTTGCCATTGGAATGCTCTGACTTGGTCCCTCTGTTTTCCAGGTGATCCGAAGACACAACCAAGAGGAGAAGCTGCTGTGCCTGGTACGGCACCGGGCTGGTCACCACTGCCAGAACGCCGTCATCATCATCCTGATCCTGGCCTGGGAGGGGATCCCCCGCACGCTGGGTGACACGCTGTACCAGGAGCTCACCGACACCCTCACCAAATA
>NW_010302145.1:457-1574 GCF_000700745.2 Antrostomus carolinensis
GTCCCTCCTGCAGCCGCACCTGCGCGTGCCAAGGCAAGGACCCCAACACCTGCGGCGCTTCCTTCTCCTTCGGCTGCTCTTGGAGCATGTATTTTAATGGCTGCAAATACGCCCGGAGCAAAACTCCCCGCAAGTTCAGGCTGGTGGGGGACAATCCCAAAGAGGTGGGTGACATGGGCGGAGCGCGGTGGCACCGGCAGGGCTGAGGGTTTGGATCCAGCTCTAAATTTTCCAGGGGGGAAGCCTGAAAATAGAATTCTTGGTGGGATTTTTGATGAATTAGGGAGATGAGGGAAAGCAAGGTGGTGAAAGCAGAAGGCAGGCGTGCCTTGGTGTCCCAGAGCCGGGACTTTTGGTGTGACAGCAAGTGCCAGTACAGGGGGGCACAATCGGGGCGTCTCTGGAAACCGCAAGGAAGGTGCCAGCGGGCTCGTGAGCTGAGTGAGTGAAAGCACAGCAGGCGCTGGGGCTGGAGGTTGAACAGCCAAAACCCCACCAAGAATTTGAGCCACATGCTGTGCACCATGAGGGACATCATGACAAGGGTCGGATGCCACATGGTGTTACAAGGGCTCTGCCCCCAGTTGTGTCCTCGGTGCCGAAACCCCTGGGTGACATCCTTCTCTGTTCCCTCCCGCAGGAAGAGCTGCTCCGGAAAAGCTTTCAGGACTTGGCCACTGAGGTTGCTCCGCTTTACAAGAGGCTGGCACCACAAGCCTACCAAAACCAGGTACTGGCCACCCGCTGGTCCCCTTCAGAGCACGTGGGAACGGGCGCAGGGTGGCAGCGCGTGGGAGATTCGGGTAACCAGAGCCCTCTCCTCCTGCCAGGTTACCAACGAGGACGTAGCGATCGACTGCCGGCTGGGCTTGAAGGAGGGGAGGCCGTTCTCAGGAGTGACGGCGTGCATGGACTTCTGCGCTCACGCCCACAAAGATCAGCATAACCTCTACAATGGCTGCACCGTGGTAAGCAGGCGCCCGGAAGGGCTTTTTGGGATGCTCCTTTTGGAGTCACTTGGTCCCTGCTGCCCCCAGTTGTCACGCCCGTGTGACTCCAGTGTCCGGTTCTCGGTGTTTGCACACCTCAAATCAGAGAATCACAGGATGTTGTGAGT
>NW_010302146.1:0-545 GCF_000700745.2 Antrostomus carolinensis
ATATGAAAAAGAAGCACAAACCACTTCCCCCTAGGAAAGAAGATATTGGAGGACAATTTGCTCCAACTCTTTTCCACTTGATTTTTCAATGTGTCATTGAAACTTTGAAGCATGTCTGTTATGTGCATTCAGTTTCTGTTTAGGAAGGACTGTTTTCTCAGACTGTCTTTATATAATGTTCTAGCTTCTTAGGGAAGCTGTTTCACTGGAAAATACTACCTGATTTTTACAGGCTACAAAGTAAGACATGTCAGTTTTGTTCTGGGGAACAGTAGTTGAAGGAGATGAATCGAGGCTCAAAATTGCCTTGGAAGAAGCCAGACCTACCTCGCTAAAGCTGAACAAACCAAACTGAAAATGCCTTTTAATGGAAACAACGACCTGACTGCAAACTTACCTGAATGTCTCAGGTAGAATGCAGTCCCATCATTAAAAGTGATCCCTGCAAAAATTTTAATGTTTGTTGAGTCATATGCCATGTTCATGGGGAGCAGATCTCTTTGGGGTGGGAGAGGAACTATGTAGCTTTTCTAGATGTTTTATTC
>NW_010302147.1:0-1415 GCF_000700745.2 Antrostomus carolinensis
CGGGAGGGCAGCGTGGGGATGGGGAGCATGTGGGATTCACCCCAGCACTGTCCCCTCCTCGTGGGGAACTGTCACCCTCGCACTGTCCCCTCCTCATGGGGTGCTGTCACCCCGCATCGCTTGGGGACAGGGCTTGGGCTTGCCGTGCGCCAATGCTCTTGCTGGGGCTTTTCCCATGGCCGGGGCCTTCCTCCCCCCGTCGCAGAGCCAGGCTGAGATGCAGCGGTGCTGGCCGCAGGCAACCCTCTTGCCTGGCCCAGCTCTCCGAGGGCTTTCCAGGCATTAATCGGCTCAGCGAGGGAAGGAGGGCGCGTTATCCCCTCTTACGACGTGGGGGAGGAGAGCCGGGATGTGACCGCGCTGGGAGTGGGTGTCGGAGGAGGGATCTGGCCTCCTGGTGTTCCCGGTGGTGCCGTGACGCCGAGGGGCTTTTCCTCCCTCTCCCACGAGCGTGACGCAGTGCCGCACGGAGATGCTCGCGGATCCGGCAAGCGCGGGTTGCAGAGGGAGGATTCGGCTTCATCCCTGGGTGAGGGCTCCCATGGAAGAGGTGCCCTCAGACACCGTGGCAGGGGATGCTCGTGGTGATGACCTTGGCCGTTCGGAGCCGCTTGCCGGGGCGGGGGCATCCTCTGCTCGCTGCCGGTGCAGAGCTGGTGCCTCTTCGGCTGTGGATGGGGTTGGACCAGCAGCCGCCGGCTTTGGCACATGCAGCTTTGGCCCCGTTCTGCTCTGGCAAGGGGATGGTTTGGCACCGGGACTGGCCAAGGGGGTTGGCCCAGCTCCCATTTCCATCCTGGAGGATTTCTGCTCCTCTGGACCTGTTGGATGGGAGCACACGGGGCAGGGAGGGACGTGCGTGTCTTGGTTGTTGACTTGGTTTTTGCGGTGATGCTTTCGCTTGCCTTTTGACTTCGAAGATGCAGCTTCACTGCTGATGGGTGGTGAAGTTCCTGTATGGAACTGCAACAGGATGTGTTAGCTCCCAGTCACCTCCAGCTCTCTGTCTTGGAGGTCATGGCTTCAGGCTGGAAGAGAAGCCCTGCAGATGGGCGAGCAGCAGGTCCAGCCCCGTGCCGTATCGATGGAGGAGTCCTTCCCTCTCCCTTCCCCTGCGGTAGGCATCTCCGAGGCTGGGAGCCCTGAGCGACCAGCTGGCCTTTGGAAAAACAACTCCCTTCCTCCCGCTTCCCGATGGAGAAGCTGGCGGTGGTGGGAGGGCTGCCTGAGCCAGGAACAGCGTGATTCAGGAGCTGCTGGCGGGCAGCTCGCTGTGCTGCCTGCATCCCGGGTACCAGTCGGAGGGCTGTGAAGGCACTGGGGTGGTACGCGCTGCGCTGTGGGGAGGGCGATGGGGGTCTGGATGTGCTGGGTTGGCTTGGGGGGCACGGCACCCCAGCAGTGCTCTGTGGCTG
>NW_010302147.1:1927-2188 GCF_000700745.2 Antrostomus carolinensis
GAACGAGGTGCTGAGCCACCCCTCGCAGCTAATCCCGCTCCTCCGCTGGCCCCGCGTGACCTTGAGGCACGTCACTTGACCTGCACGTCACCCGCCATCCATCTGGAAAATCGGGTTTAAAACGCAGGAATCGTGCTGAAAGCCCAGATGCTGCTTTCCAGCTGGGGGAGGGAGCGAGGGCTGTGCTGCTGGCCCCCGGGGCTGCCCCCCACCAGGGGACAGGCAGATGCTTTTGGGGGGCTGTGGGTACCTCCAGGTAGG
>NW_010302147.1:2351-3387 GCF_000700745.2 Antrostomus carolinensis
GGCCTTGTCCTCAGAGATCCCCACCATATCCTGCCTCTGTCGATGCGAGCAGGGTGTGTCAGAGCAGATCTTGTCTCTGCTCAGGAGGAAGGAGAGGTCCACAGGCTCGGGGCCTCATGCTCACTCCCTCAGCTGTCCCCATGGTGGGGACAGGGATGGGGACAAGGGCCTAGGGGGGGCGAACCGGATGAACTCCAGGGCACAGGTGTCTGCTGGGCAGAGCAGCCTTCCTGGGCAATTCACCATCATCCCTTGGCCGTGGGATTGGTGTTCATCACTGCAAGCCAAGGTGCAGCACTATTTCATTGGGAAACCCGCTCTGCCACGGCCACATCCTTCTCATGAAGCATCTGCAGGAAGGGTCCCGCTTCAGTTGAGTGCGCGCAAGATGCTGGATACCCCCAGCTTCACCAGCTCCTGCGACTCTGCTTTTGGGATGGGAGGAACTGGATGCTCAGACCTGGGTGAGGGTCTTCCCAGCCTTGGCATCGCCATCCCGGGGAGCCCCGCGGTGGCACCGTCTCTACGCGGTGGCAGCCTTCCCTCCTCTCCCTTTGGGATGCTGTTCAGCTCCACCTCCACAGCTTGTATTCTTGCCTCCTGGCACGCGGCGTGCTTTTATTTTTCCTGGATCTGCTTGGATGATGAAGCCTGTTGATTACTTGTTTTTCTTTACGAGGCATCCCTCAGCTTCACACGAGCTCCTGCACCAAGAGGGGATTTGAGGTTTGCATCCCTGCTGTGGGTCCCTGATGTTGACCCTATTTCCAAACCACAGGTTGAGCCTTAAAACCCCCTCCTGAACTTGGCTGGGAAAATCAAGTGGGTTTAAAAATACCTCGTCTGTTTGTGCTCTGTTTCTTCTGGCGTCTGCGGGTTGTTTTCAAGCGTTTCCCCACAAATGTAGGGGTGAGAAACACTTCTTTTAATTGAGAGCTGCAGTTTCCATCGCTCCTGTGCCTTCAGTGGCCGGGACTTGGAAGGAAAAGCTGGTCAGAGCTGGGGATAGCGGGTTGGGAATTTGGGGAGACCCCAG
>NW_010302147.1:3457-4474 GCF_000700745.2 Antrostomus carolinensis
GTGTGGGGGGGGGGGGCAGCTGGGGAGAGCCGGGGCCCGGTTCACTGCCGTGGCTGCCAGTCGGCCGTGCGCGTGGGGAGGTGATGCTCAGCCGTGCGTGCAATTCCCCACCGGCCGTACGATCAGACACCGGCGCTGCGAGCTGCCAGGCCTGACCTATTTTCCTCTGCCCAGGCGGCATTGGCCAGGCACGGGTCTGGCAGAGCGGCTGGCTTGTCCCCTCCCTGGGGACATCACCCACTGGTTTGCCAGGGAGCTGGTCTGGGGCTCCCGGCATTGGGTTGAGAGTGTGACTCCTGGGTGCCTATCCCCGGAGTGTCTGGGTGGCCTCTGGGCTGGCATGCTTCTCCAGCTGGACAAGCACCAGCATCCCAGCCTGTGTCTGGTGTTCAGGAGCTGGAAACCAAGATCTCACCTTGGTACCCAGGAGCTGGTGGGCTGGGGCAGGCAGGGGGCTCAGGGAGGGGATGGGGCTGCTGCCCCCTCCATCCTTTGCTGCCGGTGGAATCGGGACCATCCCTTTGAAGGCGGTGAGGTGCTGGGGACCTGCTTCTGCAGGAGAGGTGGCCAGGGAAGCGCGTGTCCTTGGATGCTCTTGAGCAGCACGTGACAGCTGCTGTCCCTGATCAGTGCAGGGGGGCCGTGAGCAGGGAGGGGGGTTCCCAGCCCTGCAGTGCAGCCCCTTGTTGGGTGCAACGGGGTTAGGATGGGTCCTCAAAGCTCTGTGCTGGGGTGGCAGGGGAGGGCTGACATCATCCCTGCTGACAGGGTGCAAACACGGGAGCTCATCGGCGATGCAGCGATAACAAGGGATGGAGAGGTGTGAGAGTGTCGTCAGGGCGGCGCAGAGCGGGGGGCAGGAGCGGGGTGCATGAATGCAGGCGTATTGCATGTGTGTGAAGAGCCATCCCCCCGCCCCAATGGGGTCCAGGCAGTGTGGGACCCCCGTAGCTGGGCTGGCTGCCTGCAGTGGGTGTGTGATGCAGCGATGGCTCCTTGCAGATGGTTCACAGCTTT
>NW_010302148.1:0-256 GCF_000700745.2 Antrostomus carolinensis
GCAGGAACTGGCGAGAGCGGGCAGCTGCCTGCGGCTTTGCCAGCGCTGGAGAGACCAGCATGCTCCAGCCAGAGCTCCTCATCCCTGCAGCCTGTAACCACATGGGTCCTGGATCAGCACCAGTGTGGCCAGTAGGACCAGGGAAGTTCTCTTCCCCCTGCACTGGGCTCTGGTGAGGCTGCACCTCAAGAGCTGGGCCCCTGAGTCCAAGAAGGACATGGAGGTGCTGGAGCTTGTCCAGAGAAGGGCAACGGAG
>NW_010302148.1:337-2246 GCF_000700745.2 Antrostomus carolinensis
GCTGAGGGGAGACCTTGTGGCTCTGTGCAAGTCCCTTGGAGGAGGGTGGAGAGAGGTGGGGGTGGGTCTGTCCAACCAAGGCCCAAGGGACAGGACAAGAGGAAATGGGCTCCAGTTGTGGCCAGGGCAGTTGAGATGGGATGTGAGGAAGAATTTCTTTGCTGAAAGGGTTCTGAGGCATTGGAAGGGGTTGCCCAGGGCAGTGGTGGAGTCCCCATCCCTGGAGGGATTGAAGAGTCGTGTAGACACAGTGCTGATGGACATGGGTTAGTCATAGGGGACTGGTCAGTGTTGGGTTCATGGTTGGACTCGATGAGCTTAAAGGGCTTTTCTAGTTGAGGGGATTCTGTGGGGCAGCACGGACACCACATGGGTGCCGTGGAGAGAACCATGGGGACAATGAGCTGACAGCATGGGGTTTAGCCCACAATTGCCTCTCACACCGTGCAGGTTCTCCTGGGACTGCAACATAATCTGATTTAGAGTTTATTCCTGTTTTACCTTCCCCACAGGATTTCTCTTTGTTGTAGCTGCAGAAATAATTATATTTAGGAGAACGTTCTTCACCGCAGGAGGAAGCAGCAGCCTCCTCCCTTTCATCTGGTGGTGGCTCTCCCAGCACCGCCCTGCCCATCCTCACCGGCCGCCCCAGGGCTGCTGGGGGGAGGCTGCTGGGGGTCCCACCCTGCACCCCACCGATGGGGGTCCTGGGCTGGCTTGGCCTGAGGGAGTCGGACATCACTGCTCCAGGCTTTGCATCCCTCTGGGACCCTGCTCTGTCCTCCCTGGGGTGGGGAGTTGTTGGGCCCTTGGGCACGAGTGAGCTGAGCGTGGGCAAGTTCTCAAGTTGTTGTTTTAATCCTCACAAAACAATTTGCATCAACTGCCCTCCAGGTGAAGGGAGGGTTTTGGCAGCCAGGGTGTCTCCCCAACAGACCTGCCCACACCTTTACATCTCTCCAGCTTCTCATTTCGCTCTGTTTTGCTTTGTCTGATGCTCTCCCCTCCCTGTCTCCCAGCCAGAATCACCAAGGGACCTGTGGCCGCCAGCTGGAGGGATCCAGGGATGGGTGGTGAAAAGCATCCCCAAGGTGCACTGGTGTCCACCCCGCTCTCCTCGGCACAGCAGCTCCTCTGTGCTTTGTTATCCCAGATTCCCGGGTTGTTTGTGGCAGCAATTCCTCGGGTTGCTGGCTGCTGCCCCCCAGAAAGGGCTGGTGCTGGTGGGGTGGGTGTGGGCTCTGCCTGGTGAGCAACGCTGGCTCTTCGGGAGGGCCCTGTCCCTCCTGCAGCCGTTCCCACACCGTTTCAGTGGGAGGGTGCCCTGTGCTCTGCTCTCCAGGCTGGTGGGTCCCCAGAGACCACCAGAGCACAGGGAGCTCCTGGTGTGTCCCAGGCTCAGGATGGGAGCTGCTGTCCCCAGGGTGCTCTGTGCCCGGTGCTGCCACAGGCCCAGCACCGGTGAGGCTGGCGGGGACCACCTGTAGGCATGACATGAACAGGAAGTTTTCTGCTCCCTTGTACTTTGACTTTCGCTGCCAAAACTGTGACCCTGTGAGTTTGCTGAGGTCCCACGTGTACCCAGTGGTGACACTGTGGCATCACTGTGATCTCCAGGTGCGCTCCACTGTGCTTGCTTCCTGCTCCTTGCTTCTTCTCCAAAGGTCCTTTGTCCTTCTAGTCAAAGCTGGGTGGTGTCTGTCACCTTCCAGGGACAAAACAGCACAAAGGGGAGAGGAGAGGCTTGCTGAGGTGGGACTGTGAGAGGAGAGGGATGAGGCTGGAGCCCGGCTGTCCAGGGCATCGCCCACGTTGGTCTGGGGTTTGCTGGGTGGTGACCAGGAAAGGGGTGATGGCTGGAACGAGCCCCTCGTGAGCAGCGTCCCCACGGTGGCAGGGGCACCAGGAG
>NW_010302149.1:0-14555 GCF_000700745.2 Antrostomus carolinensis
CTGGCCTCTAGCCAGGGTCAACCCACTGCAAGCATATAGAAAAAAGTTTTCCTTCCAAAAAGAAAAGAAAATCTAACTAAATAAACAGCAATAACAATTGATAATATTTGGAGGTAATAAAAGAAATCATTCATCAAATATTGAAATGTAAATGTGGATTTCTTTTGATAATCGTAATGTAGAAACATGCTGAGTGCATTTTTCTGAACACCAGTACTGAATGACAGTTTTCTGAAGTTCTCTTAATCTTTTCATTCAAAGAATGCCACAACATTGAATGTTTGCTATTGGCCTGTTAGTTTCATTGTCTGAAAAGCTAATGTTACTTGATTAAACTGCCTAGAGAGGTTATGGAATCTCCATCTCTGGAGATGTTCAAAGCCCAGCTGGACACTTTCCTCTGCAACCTGCTGTAGGGAACGGGCTTTAGCAGGGTGGGGTCATCTCCTGGGGTCCCTTCCAACCCCTACTATTCTGTGATTAAACTGACTAATTTTTGTTGTCTTATGATCAGCATACATAGCCAGGGATATATATGTAAAGGTCCATAACACAGACACACTTTCATTTCTGGTGTTATCTAAAAGCAGCTTGAAGCCCTTCCCTTCTTCTTTACCGAAAGCTGTGTATAAGTTAGAGAGAATGCAACATGTACACTAACTAAATTCCACTAAAGTACTCCTCTGTCATTTGGAGAATACTGTGATTAGATACTGTTTACACAGAAATGTTTTGAAAGATCAAGATAGTGACTGTGTCAGGTTAGAGGTGGAGATTACTGGCTATATGTTTAATATTGATTTTCCACTTGACTGCTTAGATCCTTCTGGGTCAAACTCCAAACAAAGTAGGAAATGAACTCTAAACCAAGAAATAGTATTTGTAGTGTAAATTGACAAGCCAGAATGGAATAATGGGAAGAAACAACACAAAAGTGCTAGTTTGGATACTGCATTAATTTCTTGCTTTTGGTATGAAACAAGGAACTAATGAAATATTATTTTATTACTATTTAGGAAAATGAAGGAGCTGAGTCTCATTGCATTTGTTATTCTATCAAATAGAAAAGAAAGAAAAATGAGGAGAGGTATGCACAGAGACAAAGGAGAAGGGGGAACTGTTAAGGGAGGAGACAAGCAGGATGTGCAAGGGTGAAGGCAGAAAGATGGTAGGCAAGAGGACTCATTATGCAGAAGCCTAACCTTCATCTCATGTAAAGCCCTTGCTGAAGCTCCTCATGCAATCACTTGTGTGAGAATTCTTGACCAAACTAAAATTCAACATCAGTGGCCCCTCTGAGTTTCTAACCCAGGTCTATTACCCTTTCTCTTCCGACGTCCCTAAAGGAATGAATTTGCTGCTGACAACTCCTCAACTATCTGCCAGTTCCTTCCCCATGTAGATGACCTCTTCAGTAACAGTTGTTCTTCAGGTGACTGCTGAGCCCAACTATCTCAAGTATCATCCACTGACGCGTTTTCTACTCCAGATTCTGCTTCTCACGATTTTGAATTCATTTCCTGTGCTTTCGTTCTTTCAGCTATATTTGTCCTCAAGTTTTCTCTCCAATCACTACTTTCTGGAAAGTCAGGCTGACACATTCAACTAAATATCAGGACTTTTTTTTTTTTAATTGTCCTTTACTTTTATCTCTAGCATATTTGACTGGGAAAATATTTATATTCATGTATCTCACATCACTAGAGATGAAGGACTACAGCCTGAAGGAAGGACCCATGCTGGAGTAGGAGAAAAGCGTGAGGAGGAAGGAGTGGCAGAGAGGAGCTGTTATGGACTGACCACAACCCCCATTCCCCACGACCCTCCCCCCCACTGGGAGGTGGGGGGAGGCAGAGGATTTGGGAAGTAAGGAGTGAAATTGAGCCTGGGAAGAAGAGGGAGTGGGGAGGGAAGTTTAGTTTTTGTCTTTGTTTCTCACTATACAAATCTATTTTACCAGGCAATAAATTAATTAATTTTACCAAGGTCAAGTCTGTTGATCAAGTCTGTTTTGCCTGTGATGGTAATTGGTTAGTGACTGCCCTGTCTTCCCCTTGACCCAGGGGCTTTTTCAGCTTTTTTTCTCCCTCCATTGTTTTGAGGAGGGGGAGTAAGAGAGTGGCTGGGTGGGTGTCTGGCAGCTGGCCAAGGTCAACCCACCACATGGGCATAAGCCCTGCTGCAATCTTCCAGATATGCTGGCTGCCTGACATTAACTTGGTTGGAAATGGTGCACAAGTTGCAATTTTGCAATGGAGGCATGGACTGATTCAATTGCTGAACACTTTATAGGTGGAAAGACACTCTAGTGCATGGACGGAATTCCAAGTCCAACTCTTGACATTGAGCCTTCTTTCCCTTAGTCAAGTCACTTGCCTTCAACAAAATTACTAGCTTTAAAAACTTTCACTGTTCTTTATAAAGTTTAATTATATCCTGCTTGCAATGCTTTGCTATATAAGAATGAAAATCCATTACATAATTCCCCTGACATTTGTTAAATTTGCAATTACCGACAGACTCCCACTGCTGGAATAGTGGGAGGAACCTGGATCTCTCACAGTTGTCAGATAGGCATTTTTGCTTTACAGGCCTAGCTGAATAAAACAGTACTCTTAAATTATATGGATTTTTTTTTTTCTGCATCAGAAAATGTAAAAACAGTGTCCTTAGAGATGCATGACTTACAGAGATTTTCCTATCCCTTTCCTCTTATTCATTTGGATTTCTGACCAAATACAACAAAAGCAGCGAAAGAGCTCCTGTCAGCTTGAAGAAACCTTGCATCAAGACCTTATTGAGGGATTTGGGTATTGCAAGCATATGAATGCTTGAATGGGCATTGTTAATTATACATCAAAGTGACTTGAAATTAGTTTCATTATAGACTCATTTACCAGCTAGAACCTCATGATCTCGGAAATGTGAGCACTCATCCTCTGAGATGAAGGGAAAGGCAGGGAAAGTCTAGGTACCAAACATAGGTGTTACATATGACAAGCCCTTATGTGAAATCTTATTTTCAAACCTGCAATGTTTATCACACTACTTGAAAGCTTTTTGTTTCTCTCCTCTGAGGAATAGTTTTCCACATTGTATAGCTATGAGATCTTATGATTAACTTTAAGTACTATACAACTTGCAGCAGGACTAGCGTTCATATAGCTAAATTTAGCTGCTGTTGGTTGCTGATAAGCTAAAATTACATCCTTTTGATTTAGAATGGTTTGGGTTGGAAGGGACCTTAAAGATCATCTTGTTCCAACCCCCCTGCCATCAGTAGGGACACCTTCCACTAGACCTGGTTGCTCAAAGCCTCATCCAGCCTGGCCTTAAACACTTTCAGGGAGGGGGCATCAACAACTTCCTTGGGCAACCTGTTCCTGTGTCTCTCCACCCTCACAGTGAAGAATTTCTTCCTAATAGCTAATCTAAACCTACCCTCTTTCAGCTTAAACCCATTTCCCCTTGTTTTGTCATTAACGGCCCTTATGAAAAGTCCTTCACCAGCTTTCTTGTAGGCCCCCTTCAGGTATTGGAAGGCCGCTAGAAGATCTCCCCGGAACCTTCTCTTTTTCAGGCTGAACAACCCCAACTCTTTCAGCCTGTCCTCATAGGAGAGGTGCTCCAGCCCCTGGATCATCTTTGTGGCCCTCTTCTGGGCTCGTTCTAACTGGTCCATGTCTTTCTTGTGTTGGGGGCTCCAGAACTGGACACAGTACTCCAGGTGGGACCTTATGAGAGAGGAGTAGAGGGGCAGAATCACCTCCCTCGACCTGCTGGACACGCTTCTCTTGGTGCAGCCCAGGATACGGTTATTGGCCTTTTGGGTTGCAAGCGCATATTGCCAGCTCATGTTCAGCTTCTGATCCACCACCACTCCCAAGTCCTTCTCTTCAGAGCTGGTCCCAAGCCACTCATCCCCCAGCCTATATTTGTACTTGGGGTTGCCCCGACCCAGGTGCAGGACCTTGCATTTGGCCTTGTTGAACTTCATGAGGTTAGCACAGGCCCACCTCTCAAGCCTGTCAAGGTCCCTCTGGATGGTATCCTGTCCCTCCAGCGTGTCAACTGCACCACACAGCTTGGTGTCATCAGCAAACTTGCTGAGGGTGCACTCAATCCCAATGTCCATGTCTCCGACAAAGATGTTGAATAGTACCGGCCCACATACTGACCCTTGAGGGACACCACTCGTCACCCGGTCTCCACTCAGACTTTGAGCTGATGACCACAACTCTTTGAGTGTGACCATCCAGTCAGTTCCACCGAGTGATCCGTCCATCAAATCCATGTTTGCCCATGAAGTATCTGGAAGAGTGTGAGTTGGCCCATGCCAGAAGCTTGCCAGGGGCTGTGGATTGGCAGTCAGTGCCAGTCAGCCAGTACAAAGTGTGTGCAGGTGCTAGTAATTTAACATCCTGTATAGATGTAGCTATACACTGTCTGCTCTTGTCTCTAATTCTCTCCCTTGTTCTCTCCAAAGTTGTCAGCTACCTCAGCTGTGCAGGGCACAGCTATAGCAATTCTCACTCTGGCCATCTAGCAGTTGCCTCCTCTTGCCGTCTGGTCTCCCAATCTGTTGCAATTAGATACAGCAGAATTCACTGGACCGAAGTCATCTGTAATTCATGTACTTCTGTTGTAATGGTGGTTTCTCAACTCTAACATGTCCATTGTCTATGCAAAATTAAGATGTATAGCTTTTTTCCTAATGATGTGAGGTCAAAAGAGAACTCAGGGAAATGAACTGAACTGTCAGTGAGGTTTATCAGACACTGTATGTAGCTCCTCTCCTCTATGCCTGGATTCAGGCATATTTAGTTTTGCAGGAGGTTTTTTTTTGTTTTTGTTTTTCTTTTTTCTTTTTAAAGCACAAAGAGTCATTGATCAGGGAACAGATTCAGAATAGTAATGTCTCTCAAAACAATTAAAAGTAAACAATTATAATTATTCCTGTATTTTTGCTTGTTTGCTTTGATTTGTGATAAAAATGTGGTCTAGCAAGATGTATAATATGAATGCCTATCAGACAGGCCTGAGACTGTGTGCTGAGGATCAGTAGCCCTTTGGTGTGTGCTATCAAGACAAAGATGGCACTTTTTCTGGAAATTTAGAAGATCAATATATCTAGGTGAAAAATGTGAGCTATAGGTTTTTTCTTGTACAAAAGAAGGGCATCTCCCAAATAACTGGTAACCTAAATAGACCAGTCAGACAACACTATCTCCACCACTGCAGCCCATGCTGGGTTACAGCAGAGTAAATCCTTACAGCTGAGCTGTAAATTGACCTCTGGTCCCCTGAGCTTTGGATCAATGCCTTGTTCTTGTGTATTCTCTTCAGATTACATTATCTTTAGGCTTAAATTTGACACTACATGTGAAAAACTGAATCTGACTGGTGCATGGGAAACCTTTGTAAATGAGGCTTTTTATTATGACTCAAGTTACTCTTTTACCAGTATTGAAAGTTTGAAGGTTTATTTCTTTCTGGTGAAACACCTGATTTAATGTCTTCCTGCTGGACATGAAAAGATCAATCTCTGCTTCCTTCCTTCAGCTGGGACTTTACCTTCCTTGCTCTTTCATTCCCTTTGATTCTTCTGCTCACCTTCTTCATTATTTGTGATTCAGGTGAATGCAAACTGAAGATGCTTCCCCTCTGGGAGTACTATTCTGTCACTGGATCAGGTGCAGATGGCAGAGCTCTTGTTAACTTAATTGATTATTAAAAAGCTAACATATGGAAGGAATTACTTTTTTTCACTTTTCAGCTTGGGGAAATTGTAATGCTGTTTGAGTAAACAGTTTAGAAAGTTCCTGAAAATAAGCTTTAGTAATATATTAGAGGGCTGCTTTTGATCTTCTCATGAGTTCTCGTCTCTTTAAAAATTGGAAGCTGGCACTGTTTGCTACCATGTGGAGTTGCATTTTTAAGTTATATATGAAAGAAGATTGTTTGCAGAATTAAAGAACTTCCAGCTTTCTTCAGAGTAGTAAGATCCTATTAACGAAGATAAAAATATGAAAGGTGTAGAAATAGTCAAGGAAATACAAGAAAGTTGGGGAGGACATAGTGTAGACACCTTTGTTTTATCATGTGATATATTCTCTGAAGTTTGTACTTCCATATTGCTATTAAAATGTTCCAATTTACATCTGTTCCAATTTACATCCAATTACACATCTGTTTACATTCCACAAATATAAGTTATTATCATAATTAGGGCACTTTGTGAACTATCCTCGTGCTTACGTCAAGGTAAGTTGCATGTACTGACTCTCTGATGTTAGCTTGGATCACTTGCGTGTTATATTTTCAAATACCTGCATGCTTTTTCTCATGTTGCCTCTCATATTTAGGAAGAATTTCCTTTAATACTCAGAAACACAGCACCTTCTTTAAATTAATTGTGAAAATTTTCCAGGGGGAAACCTGATAGCCACACACCTCCCAGAGCACTGATGACATGGCCTATTATTCTGAGATTCGTCTTGTATCTGTCACAAATTTGCTATTGGACATGCAGACTGTAAACTCTTTGGGGTGGAAAATAATCTCTTTAATCTGTGAGTTTTACAAGACTTAGTATAGCAGGGTCCTGGTCTTATGGTATTACAATAACTTAGAGCTTCCACCTTCTTATGTCAACAAAAGAATAACAAAATCTGATCCTAAATTTCTTCTTTCTGATGTATCTAATAATTAAACAACATGACACTAATCTTTTGAATACTATTATATACAATGACAACTTTTATTACTTGAATGCTTGAGAAGTTGTTCAACAGAAAATGCAGACATTACTAGTAGAAAGAAGCCTTGCTACATGAAATAAACAGGAATCTAAACATAAATTGGAGGATGAACAGCTGAAGCTTGCAGAATTGAAATAGACATATTTGGCAAAATTAAAATCTGATCAAATACAGCATTAATGATCTTATGGTATGTAGGTCAGTGTTTCATCAGGAAACACTGTGAAGTCAAAGTTTTCTGACACAAACTTCAGAATAATTGTACACTTAGCCCAGTCACTTTTGCAAATTTGTCTATAAAAGAAGCTGCTCATAAATTGTTTAATCTGTTCTTGAAGCACTCTTATGCCAGCTGTCTGATCTGGCATAAAGGTATTCAACTGTATACCAATATACATGATTAAATGTAATAAGAATGACTAGGGATCAAAGAACTGTCTGTTTTAATCTTACTCTGCAACTAGGAGTACTCAAAATCTGAGTGTTTTACACTACTTCTAAATTTCTGACCATTTTTTAATTTGCTGCTAAAGGCCAAAGCCCATGTATGGGACCTTCTCACTTTTCTTCTCTTCTTGTCCCTCTCCTTTCTCTATGTTACACTGGTTTCTACCATGTCGTATGTTATGGCCTGCTAAACTCTCAAAAGAGTCAGTTACCAGTCTAAAGAAATGCTCCCCGACCATTTGCTTAATTGTAGTTTGACAATCAAGCCATATGGTCTAAATGAGACTTTCTACAATTTGAGCCAAAGCCAAATCTTAAATACAGAGGTGTCAGTGTAGAGAATTAATTCAGGCATTATCTGTTTTAAGAGAAAGGCAGCTAGCCCCTTGATAAATTTTTGAATCTGCAGCTGTAGTGAAAAATACAGAAACATCAATTAAGCATAACCATGACTTGGTAATAAAACCAGAAAGGTAATGAATGCCTCAATCAGTAGCAAAAAGCTGTGTATTGAATCACGTTAGCAAGCATGTTAGCTCTGTCAACATATCCAAAGTTCCAATACCTTAAATACAAATCACTATCTCTGTGTGACTGACTTAAAATTCTTTAGTCAGTGACGCTGATAAGATGGAGTCAACATGTAAAACAACATCAAAAGACATCATTATTATAAAAGTTAAAAATGAATGAAACTCTTTTTCATTGAGAGGTGAAATTCTGGATAGAACCCTCTAGTCTTTGTATTTGAGTAGGACCCAATGCTATTTGTTATAGTGCCTTGTTTATGAATAAACAGACAGACTTAAATTAATAACTATCTTTTATTATTTTATCTCTCAGCACTAATACCAGAAGAAATTACAGATATACATCTTGTTTGGAAAGAACAGTTGTTGAATGTCTTCTAAAACAAGTTTGGATCAACACAGTTGTTTTTAGAAAAATTGTGCTTGCAGGTGCTCTTAATTAATGATATAAGTACCACTACTTTATACAAGGTTAGAAAAGACCCTCACCTCAGTCTTGCCTGTTTTGGTCTTGTAACTGGTCTCTTGATATCTTCATGCTTGTGTTTACGTCTCTGCCGACAGAGAGCTTTGTATTGGAAAAAATCTCCCAGTGAATCCGTTTCCGTGATGGAATCGTTATTAGTTATCTAAATGCAAAGTCCATTAAGCTAGTGTAATTTTGATATAAGACATATATAAATATAACAAATCACACTCATATCTAAGGAAAGTATTCTATTCTGTGTAAGACTTTTTCTTATATTATACCTTGAAGATAAAACAGTTATTGTTGTAGTAAGGGGAAGGGAAGGCATTATTGATTGTATTGGAAGCTAAACTAGTAAAGTGTGAAACTGCTCGTAAAGATAATCTGGGTGGGGTAAGGTTACCTGTTTACTGTCTCTTGATAATTTATATACCAAATATGTTTAGGTTCAATGTAAAAAGATTTTCCAGCTGTCAAGAAATATCTAAGTCAAACAGCATTTTTTCTGTGTGTAGTTTCATCCGTAATAAAGGTACTGGAGATGATAACACGTACCTACTTAATATTTTCTGACAATTAATTAGTAAATATTTTCAAAATTCCTTGTTTTTGCTAAAATCAAACTGAATTCAGATGTGATCAGCCAAAAACCTCTACCATTCCACTTCCCTTTCTTCCACAAGCTTACCTGAAAAAAATGTATTTAAGAACACTTGCATCTTATTTTAACATACAAAAACATACAAAGGATGTTAAATTTAGAACTGTCTGAAGTAATCTCCCACTCAGAGACCTAGTTTGGTACATGTATGGAGGCACAACAGTTGGCTCCCCAGCTTACAGGGGCAATGACTTTTTCTGAAACTGCATCTGCCAGAACAGTCTTTACTTTTATTCCAACAGTGGTAATAGAAGACATATTTATAAATAGTTTTGTAACTAAAGTGCTGCCCTAAATTGTTATAGCTCAAAGTTTAACATCTTTTGTGCTCAGTGTTATTGAAACCTACATGGAAACATTCAGCTGATGGGAAAAGGATATGCTCCTCAGTTCCTGCTGGAAGATGAATGTACTCACAAATGATAATTACTGTTATAATATGAGAAGATGAGTAACAGACTGTTGACTCATGTAGTTCTGGAGGTGTCATATGTTCTTTGAGCACCTTAATCCCTGGTGATTTCTCTTTATCCATTGGCAATTGTCAAATGCAAAATATGAAATTCCAGACATGTGTTATCCTTCACTTGACCCATTCTTTCTAAGATGAAAATAAACTAGTTAAGAGGACAGAGAACAATTACAAACACATGCCCTGCAAAATTACCCAGAATGCTCAGCTACCTGGGCAGGAGAGCCCACACTGCACAGATTAACATGATGTCTGTTTTGTGCAATACTCCTCCAGAACAGCTGTAATCACTTTTCTCCTTTATTTATCAATTGTCCACATGATGTTCCTGTAAAATCTACACCCATAAGCTTTGGCCCTCAAATTCAGTCTTTGGATATTCACATGTTTATTGTTGGACACTTCCGGGTGATTTTGAAATGCAGCAGCCAAGATGACAGCCATTTTATCTCTATGCTATTTCACAGACTCAAAGAATCACAGAATACCAGGTTGGAAGGGACCTCAAGGATCATCTGGTCCAACCTTTCTTGGCAAAAGAACAGTTTAGACAAGATGGCCCAGCACCCTCTTAAAAGTGTCCACCACTTCCCTGGAGAGATTATTCCAGTGGTTGATTGTTCTCATGAAAAATTTTCCTCCTGTGTCCAGTCAGAATCTCCCCAGGACTAACTTCCTCTGGGGCCTCAGGGGCCTGGGGATCCTGAGGACAGTCTCCAGCATGTAGACAGAGACAAAGAGAGCATTCAGTAACTCTGCCTTCTTCAGGTTCCCTGTTTAACCATGCGGGTCTCCTGGCTCCCTTTCTTGATTTCCTACCCATTGGGATGCTCTGATCTTGAGCTTGGAAGAAGTGGCCCTGGAATGTTAACCAACTGTCTTGAGCCCCTTTACCATCTAGCACCCTGCCCCATGGGATTTCCTCTAGCAATTGCTTGAAAAGGCCAAAGGTAGCCCTGCTGAAGTCCAGGGTTGTGATCCTGTTTGGTATTCTGTTCCTACTGCGCAAGACCCTTAACTCCACCACCTCATGGTCACACCTGAGACTACTCCCAAAGGCAGTGGAGCAGAATCACATCAAGTCTAGCTTCTTCTGTAGTATTCAGGTACAATACCACTTGGTTTGTGTTCTCAAGCAGTGGTCTCTAAAGCATGCTGTCAGGTAGCAGTGGGACCAGGGCTGCTCTACAGCCAGGATTGAGACAAGAACCAAAGGTCATCACAATACAGGTAGCACATCAACAGAGTGCAATCCCACAACATCTGAACAGTGCAAGTTCAAGACAAGGTAATGAATCCATTGGAGTCTAGTGGGAACAGCAGGAGATGGGTCTATAATATAGCTCTAACTTCCATCCAGGAGGCAGAGATGGAAACAGAGACATTTACAACAGTACACTTATGACGTAGCCTCAAAAAGGATAAAGGACCTACACCTGAGCTTAAATGGGTCTGCTGGGCCAATGTACAGAGGTGGAGGTCCAAGTCAAGGCTGGTCAGGGACATTAAATCCTACTGCTACACTCAGAACACTAACATGTGCAAGCAGATATTAGTTTCATTCTAAAAAATGTTGCTCTGAAAGAATGTAATGCACAGATTCCATGATATCAGAGAATTCAAAAAGCTTACTTACAAGATAATTGCTGAAGGGCTGCAAGGGCACCTTATGGAACAGAGGAGAAATCCAGGAGATCCTCAAGGTATGAAGTTGCTCCTTAACCCTGTACTATTTAGCAGTATAGATGCAAACATTTGGTCTTCTAAAACTACTTTGTCCTCCAGTGATACAGCATAAACTCAAAAGTGGCATAATTAGATATCTGAAGAATCTCTCTCTCCAATTTTAAAATGAATGGACTATTTATCATTAAGTGTGACTAGTGTAAGACATGCTCAGCTGGAACTAACGCTTCTTTTATTAGCAGAGCAAACTGTGTCTGTTTAAAGCATTTGAAAAGAAAGTTGGACCATAATTCTTTCTTTTGGCACTGAAATTTGAAAATAAATTCAATATATTGTAGTGTAATAGATGACTTTGTATGTGGTTTAGTTTAATATTTATGCAGCTTGAACATGATTTTATTTTTTAGGTATAGGCTTTTTCATTTTGGTCGCACATTACTTGGAATTGCACATGTTTTGCTATCATTTATAATAGCTTCTGGTTGTCTGTTCTGGAGAATAATAGTTGGGAGTACTTATGGATGCTTGGAATAAATGTATATAAATTATCCCTGACAGTAAGAGGATATCAGTGCAGCCAGAGGCGGGGGCGGGGGAAATGCAAGGCAAGTGAAAAAGGGTGGGAAAGGTTTACTGTTTTTCTCAAACCATGAAAATGACTGCGTACTCATCACACGTAGTGCTTATTTAGTGAGGAAAATGGTAAAAATATTTAGTGTTGGATGGAGTATGAAGTGAATTCAGGGTTTTCATAGAAGCTAGATGTGTATTAAGCAAAACAGACGTGATAGTTATTTAAAAAAGGACAAAAAATACTTATAAATGTGTAGTATATTATGTGGGAATGCATCAGTGTCATTGTTCTTGCATGCCAGCTCTCTTCCCAAGCTCATGTGAATGACTGTCTTATAAGAGATGTAGGGTTCTGTTTATGTGGAAGTGAGTAATTCAATTTACTTAACCACTTTAGCTTTCCAGCAACACATCATTATTCCTATGAATTTATTTGTTAAAATTTAAATGTCTTTTTCCACATCCCCCACGAGAATAGTGTTCTAACTTCACAAAGTCTGTATGCTACAAGTGTTTAACGTGCAATGCTAGAAATTCAAGTATGTATTATGTTGTTTTCTTTTTGTGATCAGAATTAAAATAAGAAATGCAGTGAATTTTATTGCTAATGACTGGCAGATATTAGGAAGAAATAAAATAAATTCAATTTAGAAATGTTGAATTTGTACACCATCTTGCATAATTAATATGTCTGTTAATTAGTGGAAGATATTGTAGAGATATATATATATCCATAATTACTTTATTTTCCTTTACCTTTAAAACTCTAATCATTCTTCATTCTTGAATTCATCTTTCCAGTCTTGAGGATGTGTGCTGTTCTCCTTTACTCTCCTCAAGACAGAGTCAGTTTTTCTCTGAATTGAAAGTATCATGCATATCTTTACTTCTGTATTCATCTCAGTTATATTGATATACAGTTCTTGAAGTAGCTTTTTTAAGCAGCTAGTTTACGTAAGCACATATCCTCAGATTGGAAGCATTTTCAAAAATCATCAGTTTCTGGGCTACATTTCCCAAGGGATTTGCTGAAAAGCCAAGACCAGAAGGCAACACAAAAAATAGATGGAGGAATGTGAGAATGGAGGACAGAAGGTGGTGGCAAGGGAAAACAGTTGTTAGATGAGACTTCAAGGGAAACTTGAAAAGACTGGCAGATGTGCTGCACTTATCAAAATCCAGAAAGCCCTCCGTGGACTGGAATACACAGTGCTCACCTATTTAATAAGGTCAGACTGCCACTCTGAATGTTTTCCTATCTTTATGATAAGACTCGAGATACCTAGATCCACCCTTTTTCCACATTTCTCTTCATCTTCTTTTCTGTAATACTTAAAGATGTCACACGTTCAGCCCATAGTTTCACCTGAAAACAAAAGGGCTGACAGATGTTCAGCTTCATGTTCCATAATACAAGTTGTTTTGCTTTTTGCTTGTTTGTTTGTTTGCTTGTTTTTCCTGGTGTAGTAGAGTTTAAATTACATAATGTTAATATTCACCTCTTTTTTATCTTTTAATAAAACTGTTTCTCTTTGGCAATAAACAATACAAGTGAATTTTGCACTATTGCAAGTATTCTAGTTTCTATAAATATTGAATGCTCATATACTTATGTGAATTGTGAGACATTTCTATTTTGGAGATGATTTCTAAACTACAGAATTACAATGTTGTCTTAAAGTTTTCATCAAGCTAATCCATTAGCTGAAAAAAATCTGTTGTTACATATGTAGTGTGAGCATTCTTTTCAATTATGAGCTTGGATTTTAGAGTTGAAACTCAATTCCCCGTTCCTAATTGATTTGCTACATGATTCTGGGTAAGACACTTCCTTCCCTGTCCTCTGTAAAACAGGTAATACTATTAGCTTTTTTTTTTTTTTTTTGTGAAACACTTTAGTTGTTCTGTGAAATTGAGAAAAGTTGAGAAGTACTATTTTTATTAACTTTTACATGCTGAGCTTTTTTTTTTTTTTTGAAGACATGCTTTAATTCCAAACATATTCTTCTGAGTACATTAATATTTGAAAGCTGACCAATATATACAATATATATAAATTAGTATCAGTTAGAATACTAGGTTAACTGATCCACTGATCAAATGAGTTTATAGAATAAGAAATTCAATATAACTTAATTAGGCAAGTTGCAGTGCATCAGGTTCTCACAAAGCAAAGTAAGGAAATGGTGGTGAGGGAGAGAGGAGTAGTTAACTCCTTCTCTGGAGAAAGTTGGAGACATAGTCTTCCTCTTTTGCGAGCATCATCCCCTGTGCTAAAATGGAACATCTAAATATTTCCCCTCATTTGGAGCAGACTGTAAAACCATTCATAGTGCTGATATTTAGAGTATAAACTCTGGATCCCAAAAGTCCACTTGCTGTGTGATAACAGCATTTATTCCATCTCTGAAACATTTCTCACAGGGTAGCTACTTCACGTGGAGCACTTTATTCTCAATTTCTGTGTACTATTTCTTATAATTTTCTCCAGTTCACATTCTCCCATTTATGATGGCATTGCCTCAAAATAGATAGTCACATTCACCAGAATTAACCACAATGTCTGACTTTAGCTTGGTGTGGAACCCAACAGCCAGATTTATGCCTTGCATATTCTCTTCTCATTTGTCAGAAGACAGTTCTTGATGAGGAATTTACTGAAGTACTTTGACACCTCTGTATAAAAATGCAGATATGTGTTTGAACAGTTATAAAAATAAGTTTCTTTCATAAAGAGCTATGTGTGTTGAAGTTACAAAAATAGGCTTAATATTTAATAACATAATTAGGAAAAAATAGAACTGAGTCACATACAGTATTACAGAGGCAGAATATTTCATTTTTTGTTTTGGTCTATCAACATTTTTCAGTAAAAGTAACTTACCATAGTAGTTTAAGGATTGTCATGTATGTGGAGTAGAAATAGATGATAAAGTTCCAGCACATAGTGGATTCC
>NW_010302149.1:14582-33508 GCF_000700745.2 Antrostomus carolinensis
GAAAAAAATATTTTTATTTGTATCTGAAAGCTACCCTTTCCTGTCTTTTTAGATATAAAATACTGGCTTTAGTGCTTTTATAAAGATGTGCTAGGCTTGTTGAGTTATCTTTTCAAACACAGGTATACTCAGGGGTGGTTTGCAGACAAGCAAGCTGCAGAAAGATTGAAATGGATGTGTTAAATTTAGAAAAAGGCTTCCTTTTTTAAACCTTTTGTAAATGCTATCCATGTTTATTCTGGGTTAATAAAACCTTCACCAGCTTGTGACAATTATAAGTATGTGCTTATGCAATGTTATTTCTATGTAAAGTAGTATCTACATCACAGTAATATATACAATGTGTACCTGTACTTGTAAAACAGCTTGAAATTAAGGTAGGTTGGAATATATCTGTCCTATTTGAAATATTCTAGCAGAAATTAATGTGTTTTCTCTTGTTTCTGCATATATGAAGATTGTGTCTGTTGCATAGCCTGTGGGGTGTCTTGATTCCAGTTAGCTTCTTTTGGGGAGCTGGGTACCAAGAATGAGCATTCAGCTATGAGGCATGCATCTTCTAAGGAAATATGTTAGTGAATGGGTCAAATTCCCAGCGGGACCGTATCAGGCTATCTGTAGAGAACTCAAAGTGAACACTATTTATGGCAACTGGTTGTTGCATAATAAGTTACCATATACTGCTAGCATCTCAGATTCTTATAGACTCCACTGAAAACTGTTGTTCCCAAATCAAATGTGATTTATTTGCTCACATCTTTCAGTCAACTCCAACTGTATCTTATTAAAATCAGAACATAGATGTTCATAGAGCAACATTATAGAGCTTTTAATATTCAAAATTACCTTGTAAGATATTTCTATTGGCAGAGAGGTTTTTTTGTTTGTTTTCTTTTTCCTAGAGGAAAACAAAAAAGAAAAATGGAAGTGTATTCTGCATTTTTAAGTGGTACTAGAGGGCAGGCAAGAAGCTTTTTGAACCTCTAATTAAAGCTATTTTTAGGAACTGTAATTCTTCTTTTGTTTAGTATATAATAGTACTTCATGTGAGTGTATACTTAATGAGAAATGCTTCAGAGAAAGCTATTGACAAGGTGGCATACTTTCATATGAAGATTCTTTGCTGTGAGAAAAGGCTGTAACAACATTTCAAAGCTATCCTCAGCTAAATAAGTGTTACTCTGCAGCACTCACAAGAAAGAAAGAAAAGAAAAAAGGCTGTTAGTCTAACGTCTTACAGCAAACTGACAGCTGGAGAAACAACTGAGAATGAGAGAAGGAATCTTGATTCTGATCCTCCTACTTTCAAAATATAGAAAAGAGTAGCTGTGCCTCAGATGGGATAAATTAACTTACTTTCACTTCTCCTCAGACTACAGGTGAAGGAAAGGTGTCAGAGGTTCTCCTTACAGCTCCTATTTGCGTAGCATAAATTACATGCAGCTAAACACAGTTCCTCAATTCTAGCCGTCTAAGACTGGAAGCTACTCGCTACCAGAAAACTCATAATATCTTAGAAAAATGTAGAACAACCTTTTTCTTGTTTTCATTTTTTTAAGGAAGAAGTAAAGAGAATGAAAGGCTGGAGGGAAAAGAGTGATAGTGTGGGGGGAAAAGCCTTAAGAGGAAAAAAGCCTTAAGAGGGGAGAGTTACATTGTAATATGAAATTATGCTCTCTCCATTCCAGGAAGACATGAGAAACATAAACATGATACTGCTTTTTAGTTGTACTTCCAAACCTTTTAAAGTGCTCAGTTATGACTATGGGAATTGGTGTTTGTGAGAGGGATTAATCACCAGGTGTCCTTGCTCAAAACCTCTTCAGTTTGTAGATTACTTTTATTTTCTTTATTCTTTGGAAAGAAGTAAAATCTTTTCCTTCAAAGCTGCCACAATATTGAGACTTAATTGTTGTTCCTACTCACATCTATGTGTACTTAAGCCATCCTCATGCAATAGCTGAAGTATGGAATGGTATATATCCTGAGAAAGCTTGATTGCTTTTTTCACATTGGCAGATATCTACTCCAGTTCTAATGTGTTCTTGCTTAGTTGTCTGCTTTTAGCATTGTCTGCTAAGCTGGAGTTAGTACATCATCTTTTCTTGATCACATTTCAATTGCAATAAGAAAATCACGTGCAATTTTAATTATGCAAAGATGTTACATATCTGTCTTGCTTACTTAAACTGTACATTTATTCATGTACATTAACTGTAATTACTGTACTGGCTCCACGCACCAAAATATCACAGAACTATGGTTAGGATTTAATTGTGTAAAAATAATCTTTTCAGCAGACACAGTGTATGAAAACAGAATTCCATATGATATTGTAGTACTCCTTGCAGCAGAAGTAAGTATTTGTATCACATGAGTCTTACTTGTTTTGTTTCCATAGAAACCTTTTGCAATTGAATGTAATTTTGTTCTTAATAGACTCTACATGTGTTTGTGTTGCAAGTTTTGGTCAGTTTTACAAAGGCCAACCATTTCTGAGTTTTGCAGTTAAAGTTCCTATGCAGATTTCCTTTCTACCTTTGTTGCCTTAAGAAGCAGATCTATAGTTTTCCCTAAAGCTCCCCCTATTTTACTTCACAGAAGAAAGCCATCTTACCTTATCAGGGGATTTAAAATACTGACTCAACATCCTCTTGAAGTTGGAGAGGCTACCTTTCCAGCCCAGATTTGACGGACTGTCAGGGCAAAGTAACTTAATGAACAGTCTGACCTATTGTTCCGTTATTCTACTCGCTTTCCTTCTCTGGTTCTGTCACTTGAATACATATATATTCAGATATGTGTGTGTGTGTTTATATATATATATATATACTAAAAGACTCAGTTGGAGACACACTGAGGAGAAAAATTGTCATGCAAAATTTCAAGTGTTTGGTTTCAATTTTCTGTGGCTAATCCCAATGATTTACTTTTATCTTTTCTTGCGGATGGAATGGTTTCTTACATTTTGAATTCATACATTAAAGAAAATTTCAATTATTGGGAACATCTGGTCTTTCCAACAGCTAATTTGAGATAATATGATTTGTCAAAGGAAAGCGTGATTTCTCAGTCAGAATATAGCTTTTTCTCGGTTTCTAAGAGAAATGCCTTTATTGCTTTGACTAGCTATACTTTATTACTTGACATTGTCTATACTGGGCAAAGGCGGTAGTCCACACCCTGGAGCAGTTTATGACCCAGTTCCACACAACTGAATTAGCAGGAGGTAGAGCACTTATAACTTGGTGAAACATGTCCCCTGCATAAAAAGTAGCTAACTAATGTTGCTTCAAAACCTCAGGAGCGACTGCTAATTACAGTGATATAGGGCCTTCTGAGGCAACTGCAGAGGAGGTGGGTCTCTCTGGCATTGGACACATGAGCGTATAAAGCAGCAAAGATAGATGGGATAAATTGCATTAACTGTATAAGGTCCATTTACACTGCAATCAGGACATGGTGTGCTCTGAGGTTACCTCAGGTCTGCACCTTGGTGCAAGAGGGGAGTCTGAGTTAGAACCTGGAATCAAAAGGCAACATAAAGATAGTCCATGTGCCTTGGGCAAAGGATAGTGCTCTCTTTATCTTTTTTCTTCCATTCCAGCTGCAGGCATGGTGTTTTGTTTCCATACCATATCACAGGAAAAGTAATAAGCCAAAGATCCTTAAGCTGTTGGTGTACAGGGTAGGCAAAATTTGGTCTGCCCATTCTTACAGTCCAATGATCAAAATACCATGTAGCATATAATAGCTGTTGTTTAAGAAAGGATTTCTTTTTAAAAAATCTATTTATACCCTAATTATACCTGTGATGTTCCAAGGAATAGTTGGACAATATACAGACAAGATGCTGTCTCCTGGATGACCTCCAACCTGTTACAAATACTGTAAAAATCTTCAGGAGATTCAGCGAATGAGTTCAGATAAGCATCCAAATACCTAAGCTTATTGAACCTTTTAAGGCTTTCCATAGAACTTCCTGAGAATTTCCTTTTCTCTGTGCTTTGTCAACTTTTGGTTTTTATTGCATATTGTAACATCTTGTTCTTGATGTGCTTTTTAAGCTTAACTATGGGAAAAATCTTTACTCCTCCCTCTGTGCCTTCCAAGTGGTCTCCTGCCTATTTTAGGTGTTGTCCTTTGCTACTCTTTCTCAATCTTTTTTCTCTTTTATTGAGTTATAACATTAAAATGTGGTCAGACTCTGAATTTTTCCCTCCTTTTAACCAATAAACTAAGCATCAGCAAAAAATTTGGTTCAGAAGTTCAGTAGTACTTGTATGTAATGATTCAGATTAAGTCTATTCAAAATATTATTTATTTGACAAAATAAACAGCATTTGGAGAAACAGATTTAAAGAGACCTGTACTGCCTCACTTAAACTTGATTTTTAAGCTCAAATTCATGGTCTCTACAGAATCATATTATGTCTGCGTGCTACAGCTATCACTCTAATCAGCTTGCAAAAATTGAAAATTTCCCTTCCCCTTTACCTAAGAGTATTTAGCAATTTTTTATCAGGTAAATATTTTGTCTTGTTAGAAGATCCATGCTCACAAGATTAAGGCAATGAATGCCTGCTTTTTTGTAACTATAAAGTTTGGTTTTATGTTTGAGAGAATGTTCCTTATCTATGTTACTGTTTTACTATTCCTGTCTTGTTTCTGTAACAATACATTCTAATCTCACTGTCTGCATTCAGGCAGGGTAATATCACATAGGTACTATGAGGATCTTATGATATATTGGTAAAAATTGCTGCAAAAATTACCCCTTTCTCTAAAGTGTCCTCATGTAGTGGAACTGGTTTTGGATAGACAGTAGTGTTCAGCCTTTCCAATGGGATTAGAAACCTTTTTTTTCCAATCTGAAGGATCTCTGCAGCCCCCTTATAAGGTCTATTTACATTCTGACTTCACATCACCCATTGGTTTCGTGCAATGTAAATACTTTCTTTTCTAGATAACAATCTCCTTAATTCCTGATGAGAAAGAACTGTAGAATTGTAAGTTGTGGTTTATAGGAGTTTAAACCATCTCTTTCTAAATTGTTGTAATGCAAATTACAACAATTTCAAAGTGAGAATATTAGGTTGTATTTTTTTTTTTTTTACTTTCCTGTGCTCATGCCTTTCCAGAAAAAAAGTTTTCAGAGGAAAAATATACAGTGTCAATGTTATTTTTTCTTATGTTATAGTATGATTTGAATCAGGTTTTAGATTATATGTAAATAGAAATTAGAATTCTTTAGGACTCTTGCTCAAATAGAGTGCAGTTATATCTTTTTAACAGATGTAGTGAAGCAGTGGTTGAGAAGCAATGATGCTTGGTGTTCAGCTGCTCCTCCAAGATGTGGATATGTGTGAATCTCCCCTCAATGGCTTTAAAGGCAGACATAATCTAGCATATATGGTTTGGATGTTAAGACTTTAAATCCCTCTAAACTGGTATCTCAGAAAAATATGATTCTTATGGAGTCTCTGAGCTTATAAATAGACTTATTTTGGATTTTCTGGAAAGTCTGAATTCTACTTTGATTGAAGTGGTTTTTTTCCCCCTTCCTGTAATGGCTAATAATTTTGTAAAGGCACAAAATGAATTCAAGATGTTTGCCTCTAACTTTTGAAATATACTTTTTATTGTCATCTATTCAAAAAAGTGTCATCTGCTTGCCATGCCCTTATTTTAATAAAAACAATTCAGGTATTTACAATAGAGAAATGACATGACCTTGAAAGATGATCATGTTTCTACTGCAAAGGTGAATATTCCCCTATCTATCTCTCACTGACCAATTCATCCATACACAGTCACAGACTGTATTAAAAGCTAGCAGAGTTTAACGTATTCACCCTCTCCCTTTTAATAAATGTGTTAGAGCTAGGATTTTTAGGTTTTGGCTGGAGTGAGACTTGTCTAGATAAAACACACAGGAGTAGTTTCATCTCATCTATCTTCAGGCATTTAAAAGTTTGATGTCTAATCTGCACAATATTTCCAGGTTTCCTCTATAGCTAAAAGCTAAAAAAAGAATTTTCAGATAGTGATTTTTCTCATATAAAGTGTCTGAGATGAGATAGATTGCTTTCTGGACATACCAGTTTATTTTTTTCCTGTTCTGTTTTACAGAAGGGGTCTATATGAACAACTTAAACCAGACACTAGATGATGTTAATCTTAGGCAAGTGTCTTGAATTAATTTTGGTATGTAAACAAGACAGAGTTTCTGCATGTGTTAAAACCACAAGAATCCTTTTGTCTTCAAATTAATCTATTTGCTTTCAGTGACACTCTTATGTAAATATATTGCAAATCCAAATTTATTCCTAATCACAACAATACAGATCTGGGCCTTTGTATGTCTCTGTTGCTAACCTATGTTGTTTCTAAGACTGATCATAATAAGGATGTATGTTTCTTATGGGATCTGTCTAGTTATTTTTACTGCTCTTCCTGGAGGGATGGAGCTTTCCATGTTGCCACAAAGCAGCAGCATTTGAGTGGGAGTCATCTCACATGGCCCATTCAGAAGTACAGAAATTCTTCTTCTAGGTGTCTCAAGATGACAGAAAAAGCTCTGATGACAAGCTTCAGTTTAAGAAGTTTGTCTCCAGACTTAGAATTAGAGGAATTGATATTACTACCTATATGGAATGTAATTTGAAATATTTTAAAATATCTGTATACCAGATTTGTCACAGAAACTATGGGGATATGTGCTTTTCTGGACTGGCTTTTCCAAATACTCCAGGACATCTGAAATTCAGCTAAAGGTCCATGTTTAGGCAGCAAAACTGACCCAGGAAGTAGTGTGTGGCTTGCAAACAATAGCAAACAATTCATACCTCAGCATTATTAGTTCAAACTATTTGGGAAGCACAAGGGAGCAGTCAACCAATAAAGGAAAAAAAATGTCTAAGGCTTTAATTAATGATATTGACAACAACTGCTGGTCATGGCAGCATCGCGCTTGATACATGTTGTGACACTTGAGATGCCACCCAACAAACCCATCCATATCAGCGTCCCATCTGTCCTCCTCATCAGTTCAGGAGTGTCAGCCTCTGTGAGTACCATACCAGTTGCCAGGTTTCAGGCAGTTCCTAACATGATTTGTGTTGGGTTACTTTGCTGATAAGTATGTTTATATGTAAACTGTTTGGAAATACATCACACTTGCAGGACACATTATTATTCATGTAGTGAAACTGTACTTAACTGGAAAGAACACAGTAAGATTCCCTTCTGGCAATAATATACACCAAGAGCATTCAGCCCAGCTATGTATCAACATAGATGTGTAATGAAATACTAGTGGGAATGATGCTTCAGGGACTTTCTTTTTCCCAAAAGAGCTAGATATCAACGGTGTTTAACTTTTATCTGAACTATGTACTTATAACGGTGAAAAAAAATGCATTCAAATCTACCAAGTAGGGGCATGACTTTGCATGAGTCTCTTCGTAACCTCATTAATTTTAGAATTTTAAGATTTACCTTTTAACTTCCCCCACCCCAGTGATTATTTTTTTTGCCTTTTGCTGCCTGTGTTAATTTAAAATTATCAGAGCTGGTATTGTACTATGTAAGTGTGCTTCTGGGTAGGCAAAAACTTTATTAAGGAAAACTCCTTATAACAATTTGAAGAAAGGCAGGAGGGGAAGGGCGGAGCGAAATTTAGACAAAATTAAAGAATTAGGTAACCCTTTCTATTTCCCCCTTGTCGTCTCCATTTCCTGAGACAGGGTACTTTGTACTTCAAGCTGTACTTTGCCTAATATGCATTTTGTGATTTCCCACAAGAGATCTATGGTCAGCATAAGAGCCAAAGTACTGTGAAGCAATCAGCCCAAGAACAGTTGAAAGGTTACTGCTTTAAGTATATGAACATTTTGTACCATACTGGCTACTTTAATTGATTTGGCATATGTCAGAGATTCAGGAACATGTCTGGTTCTCTCTGCAGTACAGTTTGATGCAAGACACACTCAATGTCTTATCAGTTTACCTTATTTTTAAAGACTTCAGAATTCTATCAAGGCTTTTTTCTTACCTCTTAAAATGTGCTTAAACCTGCTTAAAGATGCTTAAAACTCCCTTTATGGCAGAGATTTGAACTTCTTACTCCAAATACCAACATGAGAGACAGTAAGGGGAGCTGTGATAGCATTTCTTTTTCATTTGCTAGAAGAAATGTCAAAGTTTTCAGACTGACAGAAGCATCAAGAAAAACTAATGTGGAAAGTGCTGGTATAATCAGTAGGAATCATTCAAATGTAGATGTCCATAAACATTATTAAATTTAAGAGACAAGATTTTGCACCATGAACCTATAAGAGAAAACGTCCCATCACAGTCAGTGATAACAGCTTAATTTTTAACAAAGTTGTGGGTTATATGGGTTGTATCCAGACTACGGGTTCCTGACAACCTTTTATTCCACAGAAAAAGAATCAGTATTTAGGAAACCTGGAAAAAGATACTGCTTTTCTCAATTTTAATAATTTTTGCCTCTAGGAGAAAATCCATATGTGATTCTTAAGTATCTAAACCAGGGTTTTATAACTTTATTGCATAGGCAATGAATTTAGTTAGAAAGGTTTATATTCACCTAATGTTCTGGTCACATAATGGTTTTAATAAACTACATTTGAAAAGAAGACACAGCCTTTCTTAGCTATATCTTTTATAGCAACCTGACCTGGACACTAGCTAAATGTCAAAAAAACCTGAAGCAGTAATGAAATCTGTCTGCTTGCCAATATCACTGACTCAAGTTACTGCAATGCTAAGTCTTATGTAGAAGCCTATGGCGAAGTGACAGAACAGTTTTCAGCTTGGCAAGAGCAATATAAACAGACCTATGTGCTGAGACAAGTGCACAAGAGAACTGTAAACAACTTGACTTCAAGAATCCCAGCTGAATAACATATCATGTTCTACTACAGTTACAATGCTAGATCTCATGAATGTAACCTTCACAAAGGATAAAAGCCACAGAGAAGGTTGCGTGGTTCACATTTCTTTGTGTATCAAACATACGAAAAAAATCTGTTAGCTTGAAAGCAAAGAAAAGAACTCTACCTCTTACACGCAAAAAATGGCAAAAAATCTTATATAAATTGTAAGAATTTGCACTTGTAGAGTAAAATATTCTACTATGTAATTCAAAGAAAGTAAAAATTCTATCTCAATTCCAGGGATTATGTCTTTGCTATTTGACCAGAGGGGCCAAAAGAGTTTGATGCTTTCTCAAGTATTCAAGTCAGCAAAGGGCAGCTAATGATATGTGTTTGCTTTCGATTTATGATTGTGGTCATTTGAGAGCATAAACACAGGCAATTGTACAGTGAAACACAGAACAATTTTCTTTTAGTAGGCTTGCCAACAATACGATGCATCACTGCTTGATATTGATAATAAACCCTTGAAACCATTTCACAGCCTATACAGGAAAGTGTTAACTTTTCTTCTCTTTTGCTTAAGCATTATGAAACGTATCTGCAAACCATCTTGCATTTTAAGGTCTTTTCATAAATCAGCAGGTATAGAAGGAATGATGAATGAAGTACTTATTTAGAAAAATATCTTCTCTATTGTTTTCTAGTATCAAACTGTAACTGATACAGCTGCAAATATTTCCACTGAAACTATTGAGATTGTAAACCCTCTAATGTGACCTGCCTTCAGATTTAACTGTTTAATAGTGCCTGGCTGCAGATAGAGATAACAGTGGGGAGAAACTGCTCATGGGTACTGTAGTAAGTAGCACCAATATGCATCCTTTGTAAGAAAATATATGTGTGCCCATGCATGTATGTGTTGCGTGCCCATGCATGTGTGTGCTTATATATAGACATTTCTGCAATCTTTTTCCGGATGGCCTTCTTATGTTTCATACACCATAGGCAGTCTGTGGACAGGAGGCTGAGAAACACCATGGTACTGCAACTTATTTGAAATATGATTAGCATATTCAGATTTGTGGCAGAAAACGGTGATGCAGCTAAAAAAGCATTGACCCACATTGATCCTGCAGGCTTCTAAAGGAGTGAGTTATATAGGACGAGCTCCAGCTTGCTGGGGTTATTTTGTCCCTTAAGTGGTACTGATATCATTTTAGTCATATATTTGTCATAAAGGATTCATAATTTGTCAGAGTTTTACTTGGCAGTTAGCATTAGAAGCAACCCATGTAACTCATGTAGTCTAGAATCATAGAATCGTACAATGGTTTGGGTTGGCAGGGACATTTAAAGGTCATCTAGTCCAACCTCCCCACAGTGAGCTGGGACATCATCAACTAGATCAGGTTGCCCAGAGCCCTGTCCAGCCTGACCTTGAATGTTTTCAGAGATGGAGCATCTACAGCCTCTCTGGGCAACCTGTTCCACTGTTACACCACCCTTATATTAAATAAATAAATAAATAAATAAATAAATAGATAAATAAATAAATCTCCCTTATATCTAGTCTGAATCTACTTTCTTTTAGTTTAAAACCATTACCCCTTATCCTATTACTACAGGCCCCATTAAAAAGTCAGTCTCCATCTTTTCTGTAGGCCCCCTTTAAGTATTCAAAGTCTATGGGTCTATGTCCCAATACCAGCACAAAGCCATTTAACATGTTCCTGGCAGGTGATTGTTTGTTGAACTCCTTTTTCCACTTGCCTCCTGTAAGATCTTCCAGGGTAGAAATCCCACATCCTCCTCAGGCACTCCATTCTGGTCCTTAGTTATCCAAAGTGAAAGAGTACTACAATCATAGGTTAGTTCAAGTTGGAAGGAACCTCAGTCCAACCTCCTGCTCAAATCAGGGTCAGTTTGAGGTCAGACTCAGGTAGCTCAGGCCTTTATCCAGTCACTTCTTGAAAACCTCCAAGAACAGACAGAAACTGCACACCTTGTCTGGGCAACTCCATGCAATACTTGACTGTCCTCAAGGGGAAAAAGTTTCTCTTTACACCCAATCTGAACCACTATTTTATGCTTGTTTTTTCTTGTCCTCCTGCCATGAAGAACCTGGATCCTGGCTGTCATCTTGATAGCCTCCACATAGGTGCTGGTGTGGCAACAATTTTGTTCTCCTGAAGTTATTACTTCTCCAGGCTTAACAAGCTCAGTTCCCTCAGCCTTTCCTCATGGGGCAAGTGCTCCAACCCCTCTACTGAACTTGCTCTTGTTTTTTGATATCTGTCTTGTACTGGGGGATCCAAAACTGGACACAGTACTCTACCTGTGGTCTGATGGTCTGACAAGTGTTAAGTAGAGAAGGATAATCCCTTCCTTCAGTGTATTGGCTCTGCTCCTGCTCACACAGGCTAGGAGGCTATTGTCCCTCTTTGCTGCCAGGGCACTGTGGTCTGATGCTCAGCGTTCTGTCCACCAGACTCCAAGGTCTTTTCCACAGAGCTGCTCCCCAGCCCTCAATACCTATGTGGTATCATTCATGAGGAGTTTGAATTTTCTTCTGAAGTGATCATGATAAATTAAAAAAGAAGTTATGGCTTGCCATCAGAAAATTGATTGTTAAAGACAGTTTTGGGATATTATAAGGGCAACTACCCTATGCATCAAATTTTTAACACTACCAATTCAACATCATAACAAGATGACTCATGAGTCTTTGATGACTCATTTATAATTTCTGCAGGCCTTGCTGACAACTGTATTTAATAATTAGAAGATTAATAATTTGATGTATAGTGTCCTGGTTTTGCTAGGGTAGAGTTAATTTTCTTTTTAGTAGTTATAAGAGCTATGTTTTTGTTTCAGCAGAACGTGTTATGAGAAGAACGTCGATAAAAGTGCTGGTGTTATTAGTTGTCACTGGAGCTCAAGGCCACCATGTTTGGCTGGTTCACAGCTGCATTAGGACTGGGAGGAAGAAGTGTAGTGAATAGCAAAACCCAAAATTGACATTTGAATATGCCAATGAAGTATTCCATATCATATCACATCATTAACCAGGGTTGACCGTAAGACAGGGGTATTCTCTTGGGGATCGCTTAGGCTCGCTCTTCTGAGGTTTCGGTTTCGGGACTGTCTTGGCTCCGGGATTGCTGGCGGGCACAGGCTGGCATCGGTCGGTGGGTGGTGAGCAATTGCACTGTGTATCACTCAATTGTATATTCTGTTATCACTGTTGTTATCATTATCATTTTATTTTAATTATTAAATAGTTTTTATCTCAATCTGTGAGTTTCCTTGCCCTTTTCTTTCCAATTCTCTCCTCTACTCCCTGGGCAAGGGAGGGGGAGGGTGAGAGAGCAGGATGTGTTTGGCTGCAAGGTGCAAGCCAAAAGGGTGAATCCACCCAAACCATCACATATAGTCACTTGGGAAAATATTGCACGTAATTGTAAATATATTGCCATGTTATACAAAATCAGAAATCATAAAGGAAACACCAGTGGTGTTTGTTCTGCTACTCATTTGTAAATTTTCTTTGCTAAATAAGGGTCTCTGATGGTGCATACATGCAGCATATTAAGAATGCCTTTGTAGATTGATTTTTAAATTATCAAACATATTTTATGTCACCTGTGATGATCTGTATTAGCAGAACTGCTTTCTCTCTCCTTCCCTCCTATTTACTGTCATTTCTGGCTACTACAAATACTCTGAGCAGGCAGAGGAGGCTCTAAAACAAGGGAGAAGGAAAGGGGATAGATATCAGTATCAGGATATTTTCCTGAGTTTGGTCTCTTACTTTATCCAAGGGCAATAACTAGGGTTCTTTGAACTTTTTAGGGCACTAAACATAATATATGGGCTCAATTCTACTTTCACAATAGGAAGAAAGTAATTCTGATTTTTTGTTTCTTGTAAGCCACTCAAAAACTTGAGAAACATCTTTGAAGTGAGGGTATGACTTAGGGGCACAAGGATGTTTCGCTGTCAGTGGACCTGGTGTTCCTCAGCTCCTTAGATGCTAACAGATATCTGCTTTATTGTACAGCACTAGCTGTAGTCCTGCTAACTGACTATCTGTGCCCCCTTAACAAATGCAGTGCAATTAATTTTGTGAAAAGGTGTGTGATAGATACGTTTTACACATGTATCTTCACATAATTTTCTAAGCTGTGAACTGTGAGAAGTTCCATTTTACCACTTGCCAAAAGTCATGTCAGTTCTATCTGATGGATGAAAGAAATACATTTTCCATCTGAAATTTTATTTGCATATTTATATAAAATCAGGTTAGCTAGGATAGTTAGGATTAATATGTAATATTGTACTACTGTACTGTTACGATTTTTAATCTAACTCTTGAGACATTTCTGTGTCTGTTTAATCCTCTATAAAATAAGAGGACTTATGAAAACATGTGATTTCTTGCAATTCTTGATTTACTGGGCTGTCTAGTAACTTTGATAGGGTTATGGAACATCTTAGGGAAGTTTCCCAGTCTCCTTTCCAGCTCTAGGCACCAAAGGAGAACCTAGAAATTGAAGGAAAGTCTCAAAGTTCTCTGATTCATGTTCAAGGGAGGAAGAATATTTGGAAAACGGAGATTTTTGTCCTCTCTTATAGAGAATACTTAAACAGGGATTTTCCAGGAGCATTTGCATTACTTTTTAAGAAGGTGGAAAATACTTTTGTCCCAATTCTTATATATCACTAAATTTTCCTTTCCTCATCCAGAACTACAACAATGCTAGAGCTCCAAAAAAAGGTAAAGATTTTCCTATTAAGTTTGGCGAGTTCATATGTTTTTCTATGTCTTAATTCTCTAAAACAACTGCCTTTGTTTTTGCTAAACTCTGTGTGAGAGGTAAAACTTGAGACAAAATTTTGGCAAGGAGCATTTCAGGTGATCTAGTGAAGTTATAAAAACTGGAAAAAAGACACGTAATAAAAAGTGTTTGGTAAAATTAATTTAACCTAACAGAATCTTTAGTTCTGCCTATTGTAACATAAACAGACAAAACTGAAACATCCTGTTTTGTTTCTTCAAGTTTGTTTTTCAAATCAAAGATAAGAAAAATCTGATACATGTTTCAGTGTTCCTCCTTATACTCTATGCATATGACACAGCTGCATGTAAATCTTGTGAAAAGTCAGAGATGTCTCATGATATAAGAAAATATAAAAATGAAAAAAAATTTGGGGGTTCTAGTAAGGTGAGAGTGTGTTAAAATGAAATTCCTCACATTCAAACTCACTCTCTTAGTTGTATGTCCAAGTTAAATTTGAGCATCTAAAGTTGTCAGAGCTGATTGCAAGAGTCAGTTTGGATGTATCAGAAATCTCCAGAGAGAACCTGTTTTCATAAGCTTTTGCTTAATACAAAGTGCTATTTTAAAGATTCAAATATTTCACAGGTTTTTGCACTTTCCTGAATAGCAGAAATCTTTCAGAAATTGGGCAATTTCAAAACTTACTCAACTTGGGGCCTAAATAAGGGAGCCATGAAACTTAGTAGCTCTGCTAAACTTAATTCACATACACACAAGTGTTCTAATGTCCATTTTGCCAAAGAATGCATTTCTGTATTTATTATACATGTAAAATTATCTGATGGAATTCCTCCTTACAGAAATGGTAATATTTGCTTTACAGAATCACAGAATCACAGAATGTTGGGGATTGGAAGGGACCTCGAAAGATCATCTAGTCCAATCCCCCTGCCGGAGCAGGAAGCTTTAATTAAAACACACTTAGCATCGTGTTTGCTATTGCATGGAATTTTACTTGCATGTTTAAAAACATTTTTGGAGTAGTGTCTAGGAAGCAATAGGTTTATTTTTCATTGCTATTTTTTTTTTTTTTTCTCATGTGCAGTATTGTAGGATTTGAAGCAAATAGTTATTAGGGTCAGTGTAGTTGAGTGTAATTTTTTTTTATCCATTCCCACATCTCTGGCAGAGATGTGATCTCAGCCTGTTGAATCAGTTTCATTTTGCACTTAGCTGAAATATAGAGAAAAACAGAAAAAGCTAATCTGATTAAATTTACTTTAAAAAAAAATCTTTTTCACATCTGTTTTTATGAAAATAGGAACAGATACAAAGGCATTTCATATTATCAATCAATCATGGCATAAACTGCTTGAGATTCATTGTTGAAACCTGAAAAGATATAAACAATTTCCTCTCTCTCCTTTTATTTTTTTGTCCTTCTTAAGTGCCAAGTGACTGAATATAGCAGAAAAAAAAAATAAAGTGTGTGGGGTTGTTAGGGAAAGCTATACATTTAATAATGAGATCTTAACATTTTGCTTTCTTCTGACAAATAATCCATTCTACTGTAGTACACATATGATTATGGAAAGTTACACTACAGATCAGTGAGCAATATATTTTTAAGGAAATTAAATTAATTAGTTGCAAAATTTTGTTAGATTTCCAGATATGTGATTATTAATGTGATATAAATTTAATTCTAAAAGTAGTGCTCTTCATTTTATTTTAACATAGCAGTTATTGTAAAGTAAGCATTTCACACCACATCTGTCAAATTCACAAATGGAACTAAAACAGTATTCTCAGAGAACCTTCAGTGGTCTAGAACATAATTTTCAAACACATGTATCATACTTTGAAATAGCTTTCCCTGAGGCTTTCATTCAATGTGCAGCCTAGAAATGAAAGCTATGTAATGACCGATGCTGTTGCCTGTAGGTTCTTGTGTCATTTTTTATAGAAGTTGATGAGTACGTAGCAGGTGTGGTCAGGGATTGCACCAAGACTATCCCATGAGTCTGAAAAACTAGAACCTACAGAAGTCCTTCTTGATTATGCCTCATGGTTCCTTTGTATTGCTGAAGAGTTGCATCAAACTTTTTCTTCTGAATTAGTTTTCTGCAAAATCATTGGTAAATGGTCTTTGAACATGTACAGCCCTGTGTAAGGCTACATACTTGTAACTATCTAAGACTTAAACAAAATTAGTGATCACTTTGATCTCTCACTATCTTAGTTCCTTATATCTATAATAGTAATACTTATCGTTTAGGTCACAGTATTAGGATGAAAGTGTGTATGTATTAACATACTTTCAAATAGGACAGTGGTGATAATGATGGAAAAGCCTGTGAGCAATTGGATGCCTTTTACTGAGAAGGATTTTAATAGCATGCAGTAAACAGAGCACAGGATTCCACGAAGAATAATAAGGAAAGGCAAAATATTAAACAATTGCTCATTAAGCGAACACTGTCCATCTTGTGGAGTGAGCTTCCAGTGTTATAGGAAAAATATTGTGCTAACTAAAATTAAGGATTTGTTATACTGGATATATAATGGAGAGCTCAATTATGAATGCATAGGCAACCTTATTTATGGCATAACTTTAGACTGAAAAGCTTGACTTTGCAATTGTAATGCTATGTTTTTAGCAACAGCTTTGCAGGTGCTATATGCATATGGGCATGTATATAAGATTTCTGCATTTTATATTTATGTTGTAAATGTCATCTATTACTATAGAAAGAAGTTGGAGAGTGTTATGATAGCCTAAATAAGAAAACAGGATGTCATATGAAAGGTGTATAAAAATTAGAGAAATAGGTTGATCCATCTAGTTGTCAGTTGTTTTACTTCTTCAGGAAAATCTGATGAATATATCGTCTGGCTGAAGTTTGTGATTAATAGGCAGAAAGAGATTAGAGTGTTTTTCTGGGTCTAAACTCAGAAGGAATCCTAGAAAAGAAATATGGACTCTGTTTAAAGTTGGTATTAAACTTATGATTTGCTTCAGCTTATAAGAATTTAACCTTAATTCCTTTAAATAGAAGGAATTGGTTATTCTTAATTAGTTGCTTTGCAAATAAAGAAAGTAAATGTTGACTATGTTTTGGAACAGTTGGGAAAAACAGCTGCTCATACCAAATAAAAAACATCAAAGAGCTTTATATAATAACAGCACAACTTCCTAGCAGCACATTGTGACTTTCCTACGAAGACATTACACTTCCAATGCAAGTGCTGTGCGTTAATCAGTTGATGTACATGAAGGATTTTGAAGAGCTACTTAAGTGCTGATCATTAATAATAATTTATCCTATATAATGTTTTACTCTATGCCAGACATAAGCATGGTTGCATAGTTGTGTCAAAAACTTGCCAAAACTGTAATTGCAGTGGAAGAAGTAAACTGGCCAGGTGCCCAGCAAATATTAAAGACCTTATTTAGTACGTCACACTTTCAGACTTATTCAGAGCTGGCAAAAAGACAAGCATATTTCCATATGTGTTGCCTAGTAAAATTCAAGTTGTGGTAAAATTCAAAGATTCAGAATGTTCAAAATGTGTTAAAGATAAAGACACTGGAAACTTTCAGACACCATTTTCCACCATGCCAGTGCAAGAAGAATGACTACTAATTAAATAAAGGCAAATGTAAGATCCTGAGAGATCATGGAGGCCAAGAACCTCATGATATTTTGAAAAGAATATTTATATGTATCACAGCTATAAGCATACACTTTTTAAAAAGAATATATGAAATGTAAAGGAGGATAATCTTTGAACTATAAATATACATGGGTTTTTTTAAAAAACAAAATATGAGTTATAAGTCTTTATGTAGTATAAACTTCTAATAATTGTTGAAGATTTTTCTGGTTGCCCTTTTATAATTTATTACCAACAGATTTTTTCAGCATCAGATGATAAAAGATATTGCTGGAGTCACAATACTGAGCTGATAATGATACAATTTGATCTTGTATACCTTTTCCTGCAAAGCATAATTGCCAATACACTAGACTTGGTTTATTTATTGACAGGAATACCTCCATGTCTGATTCTGTCAGAACAAGAAGAAACCTTTGATTGAGGTATGGGATACTCACTCACTCATCATGGTTATTTAATCTAATCATGATGTTCTTTTCATGTTTTCCTGTTTGCTTAATTGAGGTCATTAGCTGTTAGTATAACTTACATAAAAATATGATGACATTGGTAATGATGGCAATATTGCAAACAGCAGCATTAAATACTGGATGAAGATATGGCATATAATGCATTTAGTGCAGATATACTGGACAAAGTTATCAGCTTCAAGAACAACAAAAAACATGGAAACCCCCAAAAATGTTATATGTTCTGAAAGAATCATAATAAAATTGTTAAATCTTCATGAAATATCTTATCGAAGTATTAACACACTCTGGATATTTATTTGAATGATATATAATTTAATGCTGGGGGATGGTGTATACAAAGTATTTTTAAGATACACATTGTCCTCTACTGCTTCCAATGCCTTCAAGCTTGAAGTATTGAACCATTATGAGAAAAGGAACTGAGCAACAGAAAGGAGGAGTTTAATTTGTCAGATCTCCAAAAAACTATAAATGCTTCATCATCACTGAGAGCATTTCACAGAATCACAGAATGTTAGGGATGGGAAGGGACCTTGAAAGATCATCTAGTCCAATCCCCCTACCGGAGCAGGATCACCTACAGTAGGTCACACAGGAATGCACCCAGGTGGGTTTTTGTGGTGGGCTGACCCTGGCTAGAGGCCAGATGCCCACCAAAGCCCACTCTATCACTCCCCCTCCTCAGCTGGGCAGGTGGAGAAAATATAATGAAAAGTTCGTGGGTGGAGATAAGGATGGAGAGAGATCACTCACTAATTACTGGCACAGGCAAAACAGACTCGACTTGGGGGAAAAAGCAAATTTAATTTATTACCAATCAAAACCAGAGGATAATGAGAAATAAAATCAAATCTTAAAACAACCTCCCCCACCCCTCCCTTCTTCCCGGGCTTAATTCCTTTCCCGATTTTCCACCTCCTCCCCGCAGCGGCACAGGGGGACAGGGGACGGGGGCTTAAGGTCAGTTCATCACACGTTTCTGCCGCTTCTTCCTCCTCAGGGTGAGGACTCCTTCCCCCGCACCAGCGTGGGGTCCCTCTCATGGGACAGTCTGCCACAAACTTCTCCAGCGTGAGTCCTTCCCA
>NW_010302150.1:0-7252 GCF_000700745.2 Antrostomus carolinensis
GGTCAAACACAGCATGACCCACTCCCAGCCACACAACCCCCCGCAGCCACGCACGCAGAGGGGTGTATGAGGCCATGCGTGTCCCCTCTCTTTCTGAGCTGGCTGTTCTCTTCCAGCACCAGCGTGGTCTGCCCTTACTTGGGTTTGCCACAGATGGCTTCTCAATGTGCTTCATCTTTTCCATTTCTTGCAAAGATGCAGCAAGTGGACACGTCAGAGCAGGGCTCAGGTGAGAAGCACAGAGCAGAGAACTGCCCCAGGAAGGTCCAAGTGTTTCAGCCTCAGTGGCACCCAGTTAGGTGACACAGATTATCCCAGATGTCATGCCAGGAGCTTTGCCAAAGCACTCAATAGCACAGTGAGTCACCAGAGCCAGTGAAGGGACAAGGCTGAGGGCTTCTCAGTGGGAACTATGCGAGCTTGGGGCTTTCTGACATGAGTGGTTGTGTGACAGACCTGGTTTAGGGATTTTTGGCTGAGATTTTGAGTGGCCAGATCAGATAGCATTCAGCCCCAGAGAGAGATGCTGATCTTTATCTCTTGTTAGCCTGAGCAGACAAGCAGTGTCAGTGAGGGAGAGCAAGGAAGAGTGGCCAGGACAGATCGTTCAGGTTATCTCTGACACGGGAGAATAGGTCTTCCTCCTGTGGGGCTCCGAGTGTAGTCAGGACATGGGCACTTTGCAGCAGGAAACCTCTTCAGACCCCAACCAGGAACAGGCTCCTGGGTTCCCTGCGTGAGGAGAACAGTGAGAACAGGCACTGCAGAGCCTCAGGCCGGGATCAGGCTGGGCTCTGGCCTCCCCTTTACTCTGTAGCCACATTTCAGCTCTGGCTGGCTATCCCACCTGTGCAATCAAACCCTGTGTCCTCTGGCTTTGTGTGACTGGCCAGAGATTACAGTAAGAGCCAGCAGAGACAATGAGCATGTGCCAGTTCATGGTTGAATGTAAGTACAACTGTAGGCACAGGGGAATGTGAAGGGGCCTACAAGAAAGGGGGGGAAGGACTTTTCATAAGGGCAGTTAATGACAAAACAAGGGGAAATGGGTTTAAACCAAAAGAGGGGAGGTTTAGATTAGATATTAGGAAGAAGTTCTTCACTGTGAGGGTCGAGAGACAGTGTCCCAGGTTGCCCAGAGAAGCTGTGGCTGCTCCTCCCTGGAAGTGTTGAAGGTCAGGCTGGATTAGGCTTTGAGCAACCTCAAAGTGGAAGGTGTCCCTGCTGCTGGCAGGGGGGTTGGGACTGGATGAGCTTTAAGGTCCCTCCCAACCCAAACCATTCTATGATTCTATGAATCTGCTCTTCTTGGGCTTTGGGTCAATGTGTCTCTGTCCTTTTCCACAGTCATGCATAGCCCTCTTGGAAAACCTCTTCCAGGTGCACAGCCGCCACTGCAGCCCATGTCCTGCCTAGGCTTGGGCTGAGCCAACAAGGCTGTAGTGCCCTAAGCCTGCCCTGCAGCCCCCAGAGGGATTTTACCTCATCCTCTCTTCCCTGGCTCAAGCCTGGTCCTGCTGCACTGGTGAGCAGCTAGTGCAGACGCCTTTCTCAGCCTGGTGCATCAGCAAGAGGCTGGAGGCAGCTGTTGGTTTTCCTCGCATGCCTAGTGTTCTGCTGTCAGTGTTCACACCTTCCCTCTAGGTCAGTCAGGAGGCAGGTCAGAAGGAACATGGAGTTTCTTGGAAGGGGTGATGTCTGAGTGCCAGAGCATCACCAGTAATGTTCTCCCATGGGCCAGACACTCTCCCCTGGCCTCAGCTCAGGCTTTAGGTGAGGGAAAAGCCTGCAGGAAGAGTGGAAACTATCATGGGAAGGCATTCACCACACAAGAAGGGCTGAGATCCTCCCACTGGCATTGAGGTGCCATCTGTCTGATAGGTCAGCGGGTCAGCAGGAGTCACCTGGGGCAGTGTCCTGTCTGTGGCCCATGCCAGGTTCCTTGGAGAGAGTCAACAGGCTAGGCAAGTGCAGCTGGTGTTTCTCCTCCCACTCCCTCTGCCAAGCTGTACCTGCATCCATGCATTTTCCAGCCCTTCATAGACTCTCTCCCATGGTGCTGGCTGCATCTCAAAGCAGGGAGGCCACCCTAGGACCAATGGTCTTGGAGATCCCAGACCTCTCCACAACATCTAGCTGGAGCAGGAGAGCTTCCCACTGCCTTACCTGGCCCAACCAAGGGTCTGGCATTTGCCCCCTCCTGTCCATGGGACTGAGTGGGTACCAGGACGATTTGTCCCTCTGATGCTGTTCTGTGTCTGTGGTACTCCCAGTGCTATTTCTAAGAAAAAATAAGCCATAAATCTGGTCTGTCTCTGGAAGATGTAAGCATGAAATCAGGGACTCTGAACATGTGCAAGTGTCCCCGTTATCACAGTGTCCCAAACCAGAAGTACAGTCACTTTTGGAAAGGTAATAGCCACTGAGGAAGAAACCCCTGAATTCATTTATCCTTCAGGTCTCAGAAATGTATTTGAACTGAACATCTTGGAAAGAACCTACCAGGTGACTTGAACTTTTGCCTGTGATGGAGAATGCACTGCTATGCTCAGCGAAGCATAGTCCTTTTAACGGCCGATTGCTCTTGTTTGTTGAAAATAAAACCTATCTTTGCTTGTGGTCTCGACTGAACCATCTTCAGCTGCCTGACCCTCATTGCACAGGGGGTCCTGGCTGCACTGCTGAAGAGGCCTCTGCTGTCAGCCTTGTAAGGACTGGCGGTCTGCAGCTAAGTTGCTTGTGTTCCTGGTATAAGCGACATCATGCAGTTCTTGTGGCTCTTCTCTAAACCATCCCAAGTTTATCAACATCATCCCAGATATCAAGCTGCCAGAAAAGGACCTCTTTTCTCCTAAGATACTGTCCATGCCATGCACAGGCCCTGCTTCTACTGCTGTGTCCTTCACTGATCAAGACAGAGTCTCATTATAACCATCATTTCATTGTCCATAAAATGTCTTATGTCCACTCTTTAGCCACGATGTCCCTCAGGTTCATCTTGGGGTCGTACTAGGATACAGTTCTCAGCACAAATCTCGCCCTTTAAGTTCCTCATCACAAGGCAATCTCTTTTCCATGCATATCCCAAAGATGATTGCAGAGCAGGCTGTCAGGCTCACCAGGACAAGCTGGTGAGTTGTGGAAGGCCCCATACATTCTCCATCTTCTGCTTCCTCTGCAAGGACACAGATCTGTAAGCTTTACAGGTAGATTTGACTCAAAAAGCTGACCTTGGCCACCATGACATGCAATGTTCCTCTTTGTGCCCTCATTCCTCCCTAAAGGTGTTGATTTTAACATCTGCTGATTTTAACACTCTAATTATGCGACGCTCCTAGCCAGATTTCAGGAGCACAACTAGGTCAAGTTCGTGTCCATACATGAGCAGAGTGTATTATCCAGGCTCCCTCGCATTGGTGTGAAGGCAATTAAAGAATTTCTTCTCTTCAAGTCCCTTGCTGTCTGGACCAATTTTATTCTCAACATCATGATGTCACGCTAATGAAGGCTCCTCAGCCCCTCCTACTTGTTCTTCTCCTTCACTGTTTCATATTCTTCTGGGTCAGTCCCACACTCTCCTTGCTCCCCATGCCCTCAGAGGAAGGTCTTCTATAATGAACAGCATCTTCTGGGCTGCTGCACCACACCAGACCCTGCCAGCTCCCATCCTCACACTGCCAGCTGGGCACTGCCACCTTCTTGCAGAGGCAAGCAGATAACCCAGCAGATAACCTCTGGCATGCCCTGCCCCACCACTGCCCTCTGCACACCCAGGAGCTCGTGCCTGTGAGGTGCATCGTTAGTGCAGATTAATGAATCCCTCCTCAGCAATTACAGGCTACCCAGCCTTGTGGACACCCAGTGAACCTGGGCCCTGGGGAAGGGACGTGTCACCCCACTGGTCAGTGGGATCCCTTAGTAGGAGTATCCATCTTCCCTTCTGGATGTCACTGCCAGCATGATTATCTCACTGCATGAACCAGAGAGACTCAGTTCTGCTCCACCCAGCTCCATCTCCCATTCCTCCACCCAGAACCTCAGAGCTGTTTTTTGCTGTTCCCAGGCTGAGAACTAGTAACCTCCACCCACAAGGAGTTATGTCCCCTCCTCTTCTCTCTGGTGCTGCTGGTCTGCCCAAGCTTCAGTCTCCAGTCAGGCACAGCAGACCCTAGTCTGTCTGTTTATTTAGTAAATTGATGAAACACAAGGAAGGGAGGGTGGTATTTCCTTCAAATGAAAAAGATTTCAGTCACTCAAAACTCATTCTCTCCAAAGTCTTTCTCATTCCTGTACTTGCAAGCTCAGAGGCTTATGTCCAGGAAGCCTTGCCAGGTTCACTGGTGTAAAAAATTAAAGAAGAGGAGTGCTGGTTTTGGGTTACCTCTTGCTTACTTCAACTTTCATAAATATTAGGAAAGATTAGTGTGCATTGTCTTTGTGTTCAGGGTACCACCTTCCTGTTGGGAGAGCAGGAAGAGGAACAGCACATTGAATGTGCTGTAACCTTGTTTCCCTTCTCCCATGACCCAAACACAACTCTTCTGCTGGCAAGTCATCTGTGCAGGGACCTTTGCAGAGTGCCAGCCTTCTGGGCTTGGAAAGAGGAACACGTTCCTCACAGTTCAGCAGAAAAAAAAGCTTGATTGTTTCCTCTGGTGCTTTCACACACACATCTTTCCATTCTTACCTCCTTCAGAAGCATCTTAATACTAGCTACAAATCTCCTCACTTATGAACAGCTGTATCTCATCTATATCTCTCCACTCTCTCCACAGCATCCTTTTTGCCTTTCTGAGGAAATCTGAGGCAGTGATAGCTCTCAAACCAGGCCCCAAGCATCGTTCACGCAAAATTTCATACTTCCTGGGAGACTCAAAGGAGCTCAATGAATTTGTTTTATCCAGAGAAATGGTTATGAGATTAGACGTACAAGAACACACATCTATTTCTTTTCATTATTTCTGTTGCTGGGTTTGCACAGAATGATGCTGTGGCCTATTTCATAGAGGAGGGCAGGCCAGGGGTTTGTGATGACTGTACCTGAATTTACAGTCTCTAAGTCTTAATTAGTAGAAGCAACTCAAGTTAGGGATGATAGCAGGAGGAGGGGAACATTGCATTCAGTAGCACTTGCCATCACTGGGAGCCTGCATGCCTAGCTGTGTTCTTCACCCATTTCTTACTACCCCTGTGCTGGAGCTGCCTGTCCCCTCCATCCCTGAGGACATCCCTACTGTGCTCAGAGGATCTTCACTCCGGCTCACAGCCCTCCTCTCACACAAGAACTCTGGATCTGACATGGGGACGGCTGCAAAATAGAGAAGCCCAGGCAGGTCACTTTGCAGGCTCCCTGACACAAGGACTTGATCTCTTCTCAGGCTTAACAAGAAGCAGAGAGGGGAAGTTTGCTGAGGCTCTTTCAGGTTTGGAAGAGAAGCAGAGTCTTTGCAGCGGAAGGTGAGGGACCGGCCAGGGAGGGACAGACTCAGCCAAAAAGCTCGGTTTTGAATCTGTAACATTTCACAGTGGTTTCACTAAAATTAAATCCCAGCACTATCTGCACTTTTCCAAGAACACCGACCATGAGTACTCCGCTTGCCTTGCTCTGCTCAGGTTGTGGCCGCAGGAGTGGCTGGCTGGAAGGGAAAGACCATCCTGCCCTTCGCGTCATGCTGCCGTGCAAGCAGGCTGTGCTTTCCACTGCTCAGTCATGACTGCAACCCTCATCAACTTTATCTGGAGGCCCCAACAAGCAACAGGGCCCTTTACTCAGAGTTGCCTCTTTCTGTCACTTAGCTGCAGTCACCTCTGAAGTGGCTATACCAGGAATAATGAATGCCAGATCAATCTCTTCAAGGTCTTCTTCAGCCACATTTCAAGTCCAATAGAACCACATTGGCTACAGAATGGCAGGTTGTGGCCCCCTCTCTCCTAGACCAAGGCTCATAGGAACAATAATCACGAGCAGATTCTCCAGCAAGGTTTGACTGCAGAGCATCTGAGGCCCAAAAGGTTCTTGAATCAAGTGTGGAGGGGATGTCAGTTCATCAGCAGGACAGCCCTGAGCAAACAACAGCATGGGAGCAAGCAGACCATAGAATCACAGAATGGTTTGGGTTGGAAGGGACCTTAAAGATCATCCAGTTCCAATCCTCTTGCCATCAACATGGACAAACCTTGGAAGGATCCTTGGCAGTTTCCTCTGGCATCCTGTGCCTTCATTGCCTGGAAGCTCAGTGATCTCCACTTGCCCCCTGCTCCCCACCATTCCCCTTGGTCTGCAATCCACTTGTCTGAGGTTACACCACCTCTCATAGCAGTGTGTGTCCTTCCACACATCATCTTCAATCCCACCTTCTCCACGCAGTAGCCATGACGTGAGCAAGCTGCTCCTGAGAATGGGAGAAATAGGGGGATGATGGAGGTGGATCTCTGGTAGTTAACGTAATGTAATTGTGCTGGTGGCACAATTGTTCATTTGCATTTCCTTGGGGCATTGATGCTGATATTAATTAAAGGTAATTATAGCACTGCTTTCTCAGTGCAACAGCAGCACACATAGACAATAGTATTTCAGATAAAAATGTTTCTTCCTCCAGAGCTTCAATGACATCTTTTATTTTGAGAAATCTGCTGGGTGGGTGGAAGCCTGGAGCCCAGGCACTGCTCCTCCCACCCATCAGAGTCACTGCACACCAAGGGGTCCCAGAATCAGCACCGTTCCTAGAAGTACTCTGGGATACCCTGAGAGTGCTGGTGACAGAGACAGACGTGTGAGGGTAGTACTGAACAGATACTTGCAGCACAAGTTACTACTGGTGGTGATACAGGATGCTGGGCACTAGTGGCAGATGCTGATGACTTGCACAATGGACATTAGTGGCTCTAGTGACGCATAGTGTCGGCCTTCATAACAGTACTGGTGGCAGCAGCAGGAGAGCAATAGCTTTGCTGGTAGATAAGGGGCAGGTGGATGCTGATGCTGTGGATGGCTGTAGGTAGCACTAGCTATGGGTACCAGCTGTTGCAGGCTCTACATGTTTGTTTTTCTGGCTCAAAGCTAACTCAACTCACTAGTAGCTGGAATTCAGTTTTCATGTGGAGGAAGCTGTGAAATGGTTCGATAGTGTCAATGCAATTACTGCTTCATGGCCATCTTCAACACCCAGACTCATCACACCTCAGCTATTATTAATGTTACATTTAGTGCTGGGAGCAGCAGTCTATTGGCAGGAACCTGCAACCTCACTGT
>NW_010302150.1:7267-13728 GCF_000700745.2 Antrostomus carolinensis
GGAATGCCTGAGTTGGGGATGTGGAATTGTCCCTTGCCTTCAAGAGCTGATGCCTCCAAAACAGAGGCCTCCTTGGTTAGGTGGAAGCACGTTTGCTCAACCTCTTGGCTAGAGCATCTGTCTCTGGTTTTCACAGCTGAATACTCATCATCAGCAAGAAACTCAAAAAACAAGTGTTTTGGTGTAGAAGACAGGTGAGCTCTGGGGACATATGTGACTGCCCTGTCTAAACATCAGTCTCCTGCTTGGCTTTCCCAGGGTGTGTCCATTCCTTTAACTATTTCCTCTGTGTTGTTTGGATTCAAGTGTACAGGGCCAGCGGGAAGGTGAAGAGGGTTTGTACCGGATTTAGGAGGACAGTCTTCTGATCTTTCCAGGCTTTCCATTCTTCTGTCTGTTGAGACATACACCATGAGAGCCTCTGAATGCTTCTTGAACACCAAGTCCTGTTATTCTGCACCTGCACTGTATCTGTCCATCTAGTCTTTCCTCCCTTGGGACAGGATATAAGGAGGACTGGTGAGCACGTTTGGAAGGAAACACAGTGCCTTTGTCATAACCCAGGTATACATTGCACCTGGCATGTCTGTAAAGACCACCCCTCCCCCCACCACCCCAGGCATGAGTTTACCTGGGGAGGAAACCCCACTTGCTGGCTGGTGGCAGGGTGAGAGAGCAGGATCTCATGGACACTGCAGTGCTCATCTCCTTTGTGGGGACAAAGCTGTTGTCTTGCCACTGGCACTAGGGCACCAGTTTGGTCTTACTCTGCTTCACCAGAGAGGATGTCAAAACCACCACTCAGATCCAGCTTTCCTAGAAAAACTGATGAGGTTTGTAACCTTACCCCAGCCTTCCATATGTCCCCCAGGCAAGAAACTGTTGTTCACCTATTTGAAAGGCCCCTTGAGCTCCAGGAAGGCCTTCTCAAAACCCAGATGGCTGCTTCTGTCCAATTAGGAATGAAAAAAAATTCCGTCATAGGAGGGCTGACTCCTGGCTTTGAGTTACCAGGTCGTTCCTGTCCTTTGCTTCTCAGCAGTGAAAGGCTGAACTCCCCAGAGTGTCCCAGCACCGTGCCTGCATATTCTCAGTGAAGAGAAAACATGCACACACACAGGCCTACCTTGGAAATTAATTGACATAAACCCCAAATAATATTTAATCTCACTGATAAAATAATTCAGACTGTGTTCTCTGTTGTGATGCATAGGGTTTTGAGGCCATTAAGAAACACTGGGGTTTTTCCCCATATTTATTTACTTTACTTTTCATACAGGGAGAATTTTTTTTCGGTTGTTTGCAGTGTAGCTGATGGTGAATAACACTGAAGAAAGAAGCAGAACGTTTTAGCTGCAATACAGTAGCACCTAGTGACCAGAAAGAAGAGATTTACAGTGTGAGCTGCTCAAGCAAAAGTTTAATGAGCAGCACTGGTAGCTGAAAGTAAGGCACCGATTTTGGCAGGTGTACAGCTAGGACACACCAAAGGCACATAGCTGCCATCTGCCACCCCACTCAGGGGGTTTATACCCAGGATTGTCCTTCCTGCCTTACCAGACTGTTCTCCCAGGGCTCAGAGCAAAGTGAAGAGCCCAGAAGATGAGGCACAGAGGGTTACAGAACCACCCCTGCTCAGGACAGTAAGCTCCTGTCAAGGTCGAGAAACAAAGACACAGCCATGGGCAGCAAGGGGGGGTCCTTGAGGGATTATTTAATGACAAAGCAACAAGGGAAGAAAAGTCAAAGAGCACTTTCCCATAAAGGGACTTACCCAGCTCTGTGCCCCAAGGAAGGAGCCCAGGCATTTTCCATGTTCTCCTCCCCACTGAGCTGATTTCTAGTCCGTCCTTTCAATGCACGTGCAACACAGAGGGATATGGGACCCACTTCTGCACCTTCCACCCCTCCCATAGCTATTGTCTCTGCCTCTTTACGTGGGAAGCTTTCTCACATCTGCCTTTTGCCTTTGCTAGGACTTAATGGAGACAGCCTGGGTGCCCGTCAGAGCTGTTGTGTCTTTACAGCATCAGGGTTCCGGCCTGGGATGTTTGGCAGGAAGACACCACTCTGCTCTTTGTGACCTGAGGACATTTTCCTTTTTCTCTCTGCCTGACAGGTCTTCATGAGGGACAGCTCTGGAACCCAGAGGGACACAAGGTGCACAGGATGCTGAATCTGGCGTAGTCCCCAAGCCCAGCAAGCTGTGAGAGGTACAGTATGGCCCAGGGATGACTTTGGGGCTCTTCAGAAACAGGGGTGCGATGGGATGGACAGACTCAGTTGAGTGCTTGTGGTATGAGGGGCAGCAGAGCAGGAGGGAGAGTGAGGCTGGGGAAGGGCAGCTGGAGAGGGCGTTTCAATGACAACCCTCCCTCCATCTAGTAGTGAATCCTGCAACACGCCCATCACCAAAATAAAGTTATGAAATCTAATACCGATCGCTATAGTAACGTCACGCCTCCGCGCTGACCTAGTTTGAGACAAAGGAAGTCCTCCCGCAGCTTTGAGCACACAGGAGGCTGCAGACGAGTATCAGTCTGTTCTCTGGAAAGAATGGCAGAGGGAGCTGCTGGTTTTTCCCCACCTGCTTCCCCTTGGCCCAGGACCATCAGGCAACATGAGCTGCTTTGTCTGAGGCACTGAGCAAATCCACTGCTGGAGAGCATTGGAGAGCATCTCCATCCTGCATCCCAAATGCAGGCAGGGCCCCACCTAGCTTCATCTGGACGTTTAGGCAATGGGAACATCTGCCCTGGAGCAAAGCAACGTCCTTGCAGAGCTACAGAGTCCTGGTGGTGCAGCAACAACAGCTACCACTGTTCAGAGCATCCTGTTACTGCCGTGCCACAAACATCTAGAGCAAGGAGCCTGCTCCTGCTCTCCCAGCTATCCCCACCTCCTCCTCCTCTGCTTCATCCTCGGTACCCCTGGTCCGGGGGCTGCTGCTCACTCTGGTAGCACCATGAGACAGGAGGATCCATCTGGTGGCTAAGGGCAGGGTGGTAGACAGAAGGCCAAGCAGAGTGGCCTGCCTTCTTCTGTGTCGTAAGTTTTCAGTTCAAGTGTGGACAGCTTCTATCCCTGCAAGTTACAGCATAAGTAAGGTTGAGGGCAGGCGTGTGAAGTGCTTTTCATCCTCTGCTTGCTCCATGGAGGGCTTGGCAAACACACACACAACCCTCAGCCCTCTTGAACAGCACTGGCCAGAACAAAACCATTTTGGTCTCAAATGGTCTCATTAGCTGCTCTTCCAGACAAGCTGAACGCACACCATGTTGTCACCAGCATGTGCCCTGGGTGCCCTGGAAGAGAGCAGGGACCGCAGGTAGGTTTCAAAAAACTGACCATTGCTCACTGCCCTGGTCCTTCCACTCCATCGCATCAGCTCTCCTGCTTTCTTCCTGAAAACCTGCTTTCTTAGCTTGCCTTCATCTGTCTCATTTGACCTACTTAATGCTTTGCATTTCCTCCTTCAGAGCAGATCCCATCTTCTGGAGGACTTTGAGAAACTTCTATTTAGGGACAGACAAATAGGTTGTAAAGTTTCTGGTGTTTTGTTCTCTTGAGAGTCGATCATATTACCAGTGACATTTGCACATTTGCATGAAAATAAGTTCTCTATCTCTCTCACGAGTTCATCTGCTCCTCCAGCTTAGTCAACACCTGAAGTCAAAAGCCTTTGTCATATTGCAGCCATTGATTTTCACAGCATTTGGTCATGCTGCTGGGAAAAAAAAAAAAAAAAAGGTGTCTAGAGTACATAAGGAAGAAAAATTATTCTTTATCTGTTTTGGGATGGCTCCAGTCAGACCCTGTCCCTCCCCATCTCCCCATCTCTGCTGGGCATCAGCTGGCAGTCCCAGCAGAGATATCCTTTTGCCTGAAGAATAAGCAGAGGACCACAGAAATTCACCCAGGCTCCCAGGGCTGCAGGGCACTATTCAGCTACCATGAGGCCTCAGGAGCTGTATGCAGATTCCTCATTAAAAAGGCATAAACTGCTTATTGACCTGTGAAGTGAGACGTGAGGAGATCCTTCCACCAGTGACATGGGACTCAGTAGTATTGAGAAATCAGTACTGCACACTTTCTTGAGCTCATACGCCAATGTAGCCAACGATGGGATTTGCTTCATCTAGTGTTAGGTGCCTGGAATTTGGATTTGTAGATGAGCTGGGCAACCTTGTTGGGACACCTTCGGGCACCAGGTCAGACTGGCCCTCATAAAGCAATGCACCATCTCCTAAGTTGGTATCCCAGGTAGATGAGCCGCTGGCAGCCCCTCTCTCCCCTCCCTTGCTATACGGACATCTCCCAGGGATGCTGTCACATGTCTCAGTGGGAAAGTCTGGGTGACAGTAACCCCATGGGTGCTCCTCAGGAGACCCTGGGTTAAGCTCTTCTCAGCAGCTTGGGACAGGCGGCGTTGCCTGCTGCTCAGACCTCAGCACCTTCTCTGTCCCTGGGATGAAGCTCCCTGGCAGCAGTGGGAAACTTCCTGCAGAGAACTGAGCGGCAGAAGGAGGCTGGAGGAAGGTCTGTTGTATAATGAATTGTTCTAAGTAGAAACCAGCTATTTTTACTCCCTATGATTAGATTCTGAACTCTTTGAATCATCATTAATGCAACACCCTGGAAGCCGGCGGCCCCCCTCGCTGAATGCCACATGAAGTGTTCCTGCTAATTCAGGGAACATTTGAATTCATGCGTGTAGGCAGACCGACGTCACCCACACCACAGCATACCAGTTTTTAAGCTTCTTGCGGTAGGGTGAGTGGAAACATTTTTCTTCTGCAGGTTGCGAATCATTTATTCCTTATCTAGCTAGTTATTAGCACGCTGCTGAGTTTCTATATATAAAAGCCACCCATGTGTTTGCAGCCAGCTTGGATGGCTGGGACGAGGTTTACGTGGGAGATGATGGTACGTGGAGCCCTGGAAGAGCTGATCCACAGAAAGCAGGACTAGTTGACTCCAAGAGATGCCTGCAGCCCCATCAGGACAGGGGTTTCTTCCTTCTGGGAGACTTGTGCCCTGACCAGTCCCATTTTACAGGCTGCTGCTTCTCCTCGTGCTCCTACCTGCCTCTCCTGAGCAGCACCCCAATGGCCTCCTGGCCCTTCATGGCCAGTCCTGCCTCAGTAGTCCTTGTCCCTCCCCAACCAGTCCTCTTCAGGTGAACTGGTTGTTCTTCCAGAGATGTCTTCCAACCTAAACAAGTCTGTGATTCTTATATAAATGCCAGCCAAGAAGTCTGGAAATAGGTTCTCTGGCTTCTTGCTGGCACCACCTGGACCAAGGTCTGGCTCTATGTCTGGTGCCTGGTGTTTTGCACAGGTGCAGTTATTTTGTGGTACATTATGTTCTTTAGATGGGACATGACAGAGATTAGGATGAGAGACACAGACACAGATGGTGGGGTTGGAAGGGACCTCAGGAGATCATCCAGTCCAACCCCCCTGACAAAGCAGGCTCCCTACACCAGCTCACACAGGAAAGTGTCCAGGTGGGTTTTGAACATCTCCAGAGATGGAGACTCCACACCCTCTCTGGGCAGCCTGTCCCAGGGCTCCGGCACCCTCACTGTAAAGAAGTTTTTCCTTAAGTTTGTCTGGAACTTCTGGTGTTCCAGTTTTTGCCCATTGCCCCTTGTCCAGGGGGTCAAGGACACCAGGAGGTTGTAGGTTCCTCCCTCCATTTAGCAAGGATGAAGGCCCCTGGGCTGGCACACAGCGCAGGGGCAGCAGCTTTGATGTTTCCACGGGGAACAAAATCAGAAGCTGTCAGAAAGCTCTGCTGGTGGGAATAGCAGGAAATCTATGGCTAAGCAGTGAGGGGGAGGCAGAGAGGAGAGGGAAGCAAGGGAAGGGAGGAATGATGCTTTCATCTGTGATTTTGGGGAGAAAGAAGAGCACTTCAAGTGCCTGTTTCTAGACCACAGCACCGCTCAGTCAGTTTCCACGGGGAACAAAATCAGAAGCTGTCAGAAAGCTCTGCTGGTGGGAATAGCAGGAAATCTATGGCTAAGCAGTGAGGGGGAGGCAGAGAGGAGAGGGAAGCAAGGGAAGGGAGGAATGATGCTTTCATCTGTGATTTTGGGGAGAAAGAAGAGCACTTCAAGTGCCTGTTTCTAGACCACAGCACCGCTCAGTCAGGGCAGCCGTGGCTGTGTCTGCAGAGGAGGGCAGCCACGGAGGGGATATGGATTCTTGCACAGAAGATGTGTGCCAAGGGCATGGTGAAGGAGAGGGAGGCACCACAGAGCCCGCACCCGCTACTGGGCGTGAGAGCTGAAATGCAGCTGCCAGCCCAGCACCTGCAGCTCCCCAGTTTCTACCAGAGCAGAAGCACCCCCATGCAGATTGCAGTCCCTCACACCATGAAATGTGCAGACATCGCTCTGACCTCCCTCCTGGCCACCTCCAGTGGCTGGCAGGGGAAGCCTGAGCCCCACACCT
>NW_010302150.1:13772-21519 GCF_000700745.2 Antrostomus carolinensis
GTGTCTCCACTGTGCACACCACTGCCAACAGCCCAGGAACACACACACACAAAATCCACAGCCACTCAACCATGTGTTTGTGCAGTCCTAACACGCACGCACGGGGAGCAGACATCCAGGTGAATGTTGGGGTGCTCTTGGAGCTCCCTGTGCCCTCCCAGGCTCGGTGAGAAGGAGCAAGCGCTGCCCGCTGACCCCCAGTACCAGCATCTGACATGGAAACACCAGTGAATGGCAAAGTGACATCCCAGAGATGAGCTGGAGCAGAAAGCCGCGTGGCGAGGCCAGGCTGGCAGGGTAAGGTGCTGTACTTCCTCCCCCTGTCCCCTCCTTGCTGAGAGAGGGCAGCGGGTTTGCCCTGTCCTCTGCCCTGTCTTCTCCATGCCCTCAGTACAAGCTGATTTAGGGCGGGTTTGCAGAATTTGGCCTGTAGGAGCCCAGAAACATGAGAAAAAGGGTAGTTCCTCCTGGAAACCTTCTCCACCCCAAAAGTTAAAATAGAGGCATGGTGGACCATGGCAGCTGTTCTGCCCAAGTGCCTTATGATGCAGAGACCCAAGCACAGAAGCAGATCAAAGCGGGTGGTGCCCAACCTGGCTGGATGGAAGGAGGAGCTCTGCCCTCTCACAAGCACAGGGGCCTCCCAGGCATCATTGTTTTGTGTCTTGGGGCTTGAGCCTGTTCAGAGCAGGCAAGAAGCAGTGGAGCTGTGGTCCTCTGGCTGCTGCCCTCACCGTGTTACAGCAACAGGGGAGGAATTACTGTGGGGAGATGGGGACAGAGCCATGGCCAGTGTCTCCTGGGCAGCCATCCTCTCGAGGACACAGTGCATAGCCTGCTGGAGCACCTCCAGGGGGACACGGAGCTAGTCTCCAGGGTTGGAAAGGAGGAAGGAGATCTGTTCACCATGTGCAGGGTGGACAGCACAAGACATCACGGGCTGGAGCTGCCACCAGAGAGATCCCAGATGGATAGTAGAAACTTCAGAGCTTTCTAGGATTGCAAAGACAGACAGGTATCTCCAGGACAGCTCACTGGACTTCCTGATGACATTTTGACAGACTTCTCGTGCACACTCTCTGCCAGGAGTTACAAACTGTAATTTCAAGGACTCACCAAATGCTGCCTGCCTGGACAACTGGTTGGGTGGACAGCCATAAGCTGGGCAGGCACATGGGAATGAGGATAGGACAGATAGCTAGGAAATCATGGCTTTGCTAGTGTCTACACTGCATTGCAGATGTCTCCTCTTCTCCATCCAGTTCCTTTTGGTTACCTCCTGCTCTGCCGAGAGTTCAGGGCAGCCTAATCTCTTTCCTGTTAAAAAGAGACAGAAAAGCAAATATTTGCAGTCATTGAAGTATCTCTCACAACAATGGAGGCTTTTCAGTTCACAATGAAGATGTGATTCAGTCTTCCTGAAGTGGCATGAACCATCTCCCACCAGCTTTGGCAGCCCCCGGACCAGCTCCATCTCCCACTCACAGTGGACAAGCGCAGCAGCTGTGGGTCCTACAGGAGGGAAACACTGGCAGTGCTCAGCCAGGGGAGGAGAGGAGTCCCTGCTGAGCAGGAGGCTTCTTCAGGCAAGGTTATCATCTCCTGCATGATTTCAGATTTCATGCCCTGCTCGGTGTCTGGAGCTGCAGATGTATTTTGCAGGAGATGCTGCTATAAGTGAATTCAGTGCAGCCGGTCTGAGCCTGCAACAGGCAGCTCCAGTGCTGCTGTTGTGAACCATGCCCAAGAGGAAACTGGCTCCAGCTGGAGTTCAGAGTGGTTTGGAACACACAAATTTGCCATCAATCAGGTCAGGTCATCCACTGCACCTCAGAGGCATCTGAGCACCACCAAAGCCACGGGGAAGAGGAAGAGCAAGCCCCAAAAAACACAGGCCAAGGGGAAGGAAGGTAATGGGGCCGTGCAGCAAAATCAGCCCCTTCCCCTGGGCACAGGGACGTGTCCTCTCCCCCATCGGGCAGCCCCTGCTATGACCATCTCCTAACCAGGGTCTTCTCCTGCCGACCACTCTGCATGCCTTCCCTCTGGTTGGGGGCCACCCACCCCCTTGCTGTGGTGCCTGTCTTGGGGCACAGGGACACAGCAGGGGCACCAGGCAGCTGTCCTGGGAGACAGCCCTTGCCCAGTTTGTGAGCTGCAGGATCTCAGATTTGGGAGATTTAATTTCAAGCTTTTTCATCCTTCCAAATTAAAAAGATGGTGGGGAAGAGGCTTGTTTGGTTTTTCCCCTTCCCTGACCCCATGTCTCAAGGAAGCACCAAGGATTGCAGAGAGTAACTGAAATGTAATGAAAAGTTTAATCCATCTTAAAGGGAAACCAGCTCACAGAGGATGATGCAGCAAACACAGCATGGTGGGCACCAGGAGCTGGGGGAGTCCTGACTGCCCCCCCAGCCCTGACCCAACATGTGCCAGCAGCAAGGCTGGTGTCCCACACTGTGGCTGGCCATCAAGTGAAGGGATGCCCAGGGCAAGCAGGACAGGCAGGAGGACCAGGACCTGTTGGCAGCCCTGCAGGGGCCCACAGGAGGAAAAGGCAGCAATGAACTACCTGCCACAGAGAAGCAAGTGTCCATCCTTGGCAAGAGCACACCAGCCTGGCAGAGAGGGAGCTCCCTGCCCTCCCCTGCTCCTTGCCCTCCCATCCCTTCTGCTCCTGCCCCTCCAGTCTCCCCCACAAACTTCACTTTTCCTCCCTTCCCACTTGTCCCCACAGCCCCTCAGTCACTGCTCCCTGCCCCTCTGCTTCCCGAGCCACTCCAGCCCCTGGTCCCAGTCTTCCCTTGCAAGCCAGGCTTTCACTGAGTTTTGTTTAATTTCTTTTCACTTCATGTATTTAATGTCATTTAATTTCCCTGTTTATTTTGAGTCCTAAGACACTTTTACTTTATTCTGAAGCCCAGTGAACACAAAAGCAGTGATGCTGATATGCTTTATGGCAAAGCAGTCACAGGGCTGAAGCCTCTCTCAGGAGCGCCTGGGAGATTTCTGCATCAAATATTGATTGCCCTGTGTAGGAAAAGACGTATTTACTCCCAATATCCAGAGACATCCAATTATAATCAAATCAGCTCTGTGTTGTCTCCTTAGGGACTGTCTGACTCCTGTAGCATAATGTGATGGGAGAAGCTCATCAGAGCTGGGATGTCCTCGGATGGCCGAGCCCAAGTGAAGGACCTTGCTGGGAGTCTAGAGCTGGAGCATGGAAGGAAAAGAGAAAGAAGCCACGGTGGGCAGACCAGGGTGGCATTCAGGGAGGATCCGGGCTCCCCGCTACCAGCAGGGCTTCCCCTCCAGGTTGGGCAGGGTTGAGCTTGCCCCATTCATAGCCATCTGGAATTTCAAGGACCAGATGGATGGCTTAGTCTGGAGCCTGTCCTTCTACACCCCATCCGTATCTTCTTCCCAGAGGGTCCAGGGGGTTTCCTTTGAGAGCATCTCCTGGGGCTTTTTGTCACCACTCTTTAACTGCACTGATGCCAGCTTGCACAAAGCAGGAGCAGGGCTGCCTGGCACATCCATGAGTCTCTCTTCTGTGGCACTTCACCAGCCAGCACCCACTGCTGCTCCAACAGGTCACATGGGTGCTGTCCCGTGGGCAAGGGACTCCAGAGAGGCTGGTGCACCTAGCTGCTGAAGAGCACAATGGGAAAAAGATGGCACCCACAGAGACCAGGAGCAGATGGACACCGGTCAAGGCTAATGTTGCATTGGATGCTGTGGCAAGAAGAGCAGGTTTGGTATCAAAGTTCCCCCAGCTCAGGCCGGGAAAACAGCCATGTCCTCAACCCCAAAACACATGGGCGCTGTCCGTGTGGTGGAGAAGCCCAAGGGCCAAATCATCTCTCCCACACCACCAAAGCCCAGGCCACATGGCAGGGCACTGGGTTGTAGGTGAAGGCAGCTGGACCAGCTGCAGGGCCCCAGTCAGCAGAAGTCCAAAAGGACCCATGCCATGGGGCTGTACAGCTTCTTCAGGTGGGTTTCAGGAGAGGTAGGACAGGACAGAGCAAGCCTCATGTGGGGCCACAGGATCTCCTGGGGACAAGAGCCATGCAGGTTCACATGAGTGCTGGGGGGCAGCTGGTAATGTCTGGAAGTGCACTCGGCTGAGTTCACCGTGGGGCAGCTGGTAGGACCCCCCCAGGAGCAGGATTCACAGGAGCAGGAGTGGGAGTGTCCGTGTTGGAGTGGAGGAGAGAGCCCAGTCTGCACTTTGCTGTCTGCAAACCACCACCTTCCAAAGACCAGCTCTGCTTTGCCAGTCCACTGGGAGCAACAGTTAGATGGACACTTGTGGTGGTCTCACTCCTTTAGCTGCAGCCAAACACAGTCAGAGAGTAGGGGAGAGAATTGGAAGGATAAGGGTAAGGAGACTCATGGGTTGAGATAAAAACTATTTACTAATTGAAATAAAATAACAATGATAATAACAGTAATAACAGAATAAACAGATGAGTGATGCACAGTGCAATTGCTCACCACCTGCTGACTGATGCCCAGTCTGTGCCAGCCAGCGATCCCGGAGCAGAGAGAGAGAGTCCTGAAACCAAACACACAATCCCTGAAGAGCAAGGCCCAAGTGACCCCCGAGAGAATCCCCCTGTTTTCTGATCAACCCTGGTTAACACACTGAACATAACGGGATATGATCTGGAATATCTCATTGGCAGAGCCAAATGCCAGTTTGGGGTTTGCTATTCACTGCACTTCTCCCTCCCAGTCCTAGTGCAGCTGTGAACATCCAAACACTGTGGCCTTGGGCTCCAGCAGCAACTAATAACATGAGCACCTTATCAACATTCTTCTCATAACAGATCCCATACTGAAACTAAAACACAGCTATTCTGGCTACTGAGAAGGGAATTAACTCTGTCCCAGCAAAACCAGGACAAGGCTTTATAAAACCCATAACTATGGAATACATTGCACTTTTTTTTTTTTTTGTGCTTCCAAACAATTATTTAAAATCCTAGCTGATTTTCATTACTAATACATTTTTGCCTGTATGAGGAAGGAAAATGAGTCTGTCAGTTCCTGTGGTCCTTCAGTGGTTGCTGGTTCCTCTCCCCACACCAGTCCAGTCCCAGCTGCTTTTGCTGACCAGGCTGTGTGCAGGAGGACAGGCTCCTCGGGGAGACCCAACTCAAATTTGTGGTTGAACAGGGAGAACCCAAGAACCCAAACTACCAGCTCTGCTTCTTACAGGGACACACCATTATCCTACATGTTCCCTATGAATCAGCAAATGATGGTTTTCTTTCTCACAAACTCACTGGAAGCCTGAGGGTCCAGGTACCATTTCCCCTTGCAGGTGCATTTAGGGGAACATTGGATCATCCCAGTGTTGGAAAAGAGCTCTTCTGCTCAGACCCCTGTTGTCCCAGCTCCCAGAGCAGCTTCTTCATCTCACCAAGGAGCAGCCGTTCAGCTACAAGTACATGTTTTGAGCCCCTGGATTTTGCAATAGTCTAGGTCCTCAGTTCTCCAGATTTTTACACGTGTAGGATGCTTCAGGGTTTGCCAGTTGCCTTCAGCTGCACTCTTAACTAAAATGAGAAGGAAATAGGAAAATAAACTAAAAGGTAAAAGGAAATAAGAATTAGTTTGTACACTACATGATTTCAAATAGGTTTTAATAATGGAAAATCAATACATTGATTATCAACTTAACTTGTCTGTATTGTTCATTGATTTTCTTTAAGTAGCCCCCAGAAGTTTGTCTTTTTTCCCTGTATAACACAGTGCAGAGGAGGATCACTCTGAGCTGAGCAGGATGGGGTAAGTGCGCCAGAGAAACCTTCAGTGAGGAGCATCTCTGTGTCCAGCTGCTCCCCTCCACCACCCCACAGGGACGGCCGTACCACCCTCAGCCTCTTGCTGTGGCAGGAGGACCATAGCGAGGGACAGACGGCCGGGCTTGGAGGGTGACACAACTCCCCCAGGAGCAATGCAGCAAGGCAGTAAAGAGCAACTGAGCAGCGAACAGCTTCTCAGGTCAGGCTCTGAGTGTGCAGAAACATCTCTGCTTTCATCGTAGCTAGTGAAACTATTTCCTCCAGGGTAAAACATGCTATAAACCGGGAGAGGAGACGTTTGACATCATATCACATTAGCGCAGCTGCACGCAACATGCAGAGCAGGCCTGCCAGCCCCCTTCCAGGATCCGGTAACCACAGAAACACAAAGCGTAACGCAGAAGAGGAGATGCTCGGCTCCAGACTTCCCTGGGCTCAGGCAAGGCCGGTGTGCTGTGTTTGACAGCAGGTTTTTCTCCAGCCCTCTGAACAAATGGGACAGGAGCAGTGATTTGCTGGCAGCGCCCCTGCTAGCCTTTGTTACGCTGGCTGGGGAAGGGACTCTATTAAATAAACATGTGCAGAGAGCAGAAAAATAGCAGCAGCATGATTTCAGCAGCCTGTGGTTGAGCACTGGGATCCACAAGCACTTAAACTGCAGCTAGAAAGAATGAATCGTGCCCCGCCCCCCCCCTCCTGAACTGTGTTTTCTCCAACCCCTGGTCTCATGTCCCTGCTCCTCCCCTCCTGCCATGTCATCTCTCTCCCATCATGCTTCTCCTTCATCCCTTTACCTTGGGGGCATTTGCCGTTAGAGCTGGGACAGCCCTTGCAAGGACACCCTGGTGAGGAATGGGCTGCCAAAGAGGCTCTCCGCAGGCTCTGAGCATCTTTCCTCTTCCTCCAGGTGCAGGGAAGGCTGCGGGGGAGCAGGATCAGCACTCCTGCAAGGGCTGTGCTGCACCATCCCAGAGCAATGCTCTAGGAAACACTGGGACCATGAAGGGCTTAGGAGATAACAGAAGCCGACACCTCTCTGATAACCTGGACTCCCCTCAAGACTCTCTTTATGCCCCTCAGGACAGGAACCCTTATCTCCTCAGCCCCACTGACTCCTTCACCATGGACCCCCGATTCCCAGCCCAGAATACTCTTCATGGCGACTGTCTCCTTCCACTCAACAACCAGATCTCCAACAGCAGCACTTTCCCCCGCATCCATTACAACTCCCACTTTGAGGTCCCAGATGACAACCCTTTTCCAAGCCATGCCCAAGCCACTAAAATCAACCGCCTGCCTGCAAACCTCCTTGACCAGTTTGAGAAGCAGCTGCCCATCCACAGAGATGGCTTCAGCACCCTCCAGTTTCAGAGGAGCGATGCGAAGCACCGGAGCGAGAGCCCTGGGCGCATCCGGCACCTTGTCCACTCTGTCCAGAAGCTCTTCGCCAAGTCCCAGTCTCTGGAGGGCCCCACCAAAGGCAACGTGAATGGCAAGAAGGGGGCAGATGACCCCAAGCAAAACCGGAGGAGCAAGAGCAAAGACCGAGCGAAGACCTCCGAGCCCAAGCGCAGGACCAGATCCAACATATCAGGCTGGTGGAGCTCAGATGACAACTTGGACAGCGATACCTGCAGCTACCGCAACCCAATGGGCCTCATGACGCTGGGCCGGCAGCCGGACCACAGCCAGCCGAAGTATTTCATGCACGCTTACAACACCATCAGTGAGCACATGCTGAAATCCTCCAAGAGCAATAACGACCTCAAGGTCACCCCTTGCACCAATATCCCCATCAACAATGACTCCAACTACATTAAGAGGGGCTCCTGGTCCACACTGACACTCAGCCATGCCCGGGAAGTGTGCCAGAAGGCCTCTGCCACCATCGACAAAGCCTTGCTGAAATCCAAGTCCTGCCATCAAGA
>NW_010302150.1:21552-22350 GCF_000700745.2 Antrostomus carolinensis
GGGGGGTTATGGCTTGCTCCATGCAGGGAGAGTGCAGGAAGACAGGGGACACCCTCTTGGTAGATGCCCTATTGTCCAGTAGACCTTATCAAACAGCTCCAGATGCTTTGCCAGAATTGCCACATTGCCAGAATTGGGATGGGGGGTTTAAATTTACCAAGGCCCCAGGGACAGACCACCACACCTCCTTCGAGGTCACTGGTGCTGATGGGGTCCATCTCCCCCTGCTGCAGTGCTGCCCCATGACCCCCCAGCCCCTGTGCTGGACCATGGTAGCATGGGGAGGAGGTGATGTGCCCACATCATCACCTCAGCACCCTCTGCTGTGATCCCCATTTGCTGTGGGACACCAGCACAGCCCCACTGCCCACCCAGACCCTGCAGATGCAGTGGTGGGGTGCACTATCGGGCAGCCGGGCACGTAGCTGCCCACATGTAGCTGTTTCCACTCGGTGCCCAGGCAGCTGGGCATGCCAAGGGGTCGTGGCTCATATCCCGCCAGGACACAGCTCCCCAGCCTCTGGTCAAGCACCACCACCATCCCACGGTCTGAAGGTCACCAGTAATTACTGATGCTTAACCCCTTATCTCTATGCATCACAAGGATGTGCCGGTGTGCCCAGTAAGCCCCACTCTACACAGCTTCCCCGGAGCGCTGGTAGGACCCGCAGCTCTGCAGAGCATGGCTGCCTTTGCTGCTCGCCCACCCGTGGGGCAGGGCTGTGGGGCCAGGAGGGCACTGCCAGCCGCCCCACTTGCATGGCAGAAGCCTGCATGGCTAATGCTGGTTTGACCCCC
>NW_010302150.1:22380-22868 GCF_000700745.2 Antrostomus carolinensis
AAGTGGCACTTGAAGAACCTAAACCTGGTTGTGCCCTAGAGAGAGGAATGAAGATAAATAAGCCAGGCCTGGCTGGGGGGAGGAGGGGACAACCTCTGTATGTAAATCTACAGCATCTATTTTAATGCAAAGGTGTTATGGGCTCCCTTGGCTGTGGCCAGCGGGCTTAGAGGATTTTAAGAGCAGCGAATTATTGAAGCACAACTCTGCTTCCAATATCTTGCTGGCCACGGCTGCAAATCAAATTTCAGAGGGACTTACTGCATCAGGAACAACATCAGAAAAAATGTTCTTGGCCTGGTTTCTTTTCTTTGCCCCCCTCCTTTCAATTAAGCGTTAGGAGGTTCAAGAGCTGCAGAGAAAATATCCACCAGCTCTGTGTCCCCTTGGGGTGCAGCAGCAGAGCCCAGCGTGGGCAGCTCCGGGCACCGAATGCCACCCCACAGCTCCGGGTGCCAAATGCCACCCCACAGCCCCGGGTGCCAAAC
>NW_010302151.1:0-248 GCF_000700745.2 Antrostomus carolinensis
TGACGCTCAGCGATGACTCAGGATGCACTTGACCTGGTGTCATCAGTGTCCTTGGGCAAGAGCAGGAGGTCTGGGCAGTCAGGGACGGCATTTTGGCTGCGCCTTCCCAGGCAGAGAATTGTCCCACGGCCGCTGGGCACCTTCCTGAGCCTCCTTCTCTGGAGATGTTCCAAACCCACCTGGATGCAGCCCTGTGCAACCTGCTCTGGGTGACCCTGCTTTGGCAGGGGGGGGGTGGGCTGGATGGT
>NW_010302151.1:368-1279 GCF_000700745.2 Antrostomus carolinensis
TGGACACGAATTGTGTCTCTGTGATTTCTCCTGGGATGAAGTCCTGGGAGCTGTGGTGGTGTCTCAGGAGCAGCGAGAATTTAGGAAGCAGTGGTTCTCCCCCAGAGAAGAGCTCCTCTGCTCTTCCCAGGGCCTCATCCTGCTGGGAGGATGGACGAGTGCTGTGTTGTGGCCACCCTGTAACGGGACTGGTAATGTGACAGGCGGGCAGCAGGAGTGATGCTGAAGTCCAAATAAATGATTTACAAGTGCTGCTGTAGGACGTTGCAGCTGCAGTGCCAGCTGGGTGAGGGAGGGGATGGTCCCACTCTGCTCTGCACTGGGGCGACCTCACCTCCAGCACTGGGGGCAGTTTGGGCACCACAGGAGAAAAAGGATCTAAAGCTGCTGGAGAGTGTCCAGAGGAGGGACACAACATTGGGGAAGGGTTTAGAGGGGAAGGGTGTGAGGAGAGGCTGAAGTCACTGGGTTTGTTCAGCCTGGAGAAGAGGAGACTGAGAGGAGATCTCATGGGGGTCTAGAACTTCCTCCCAAGGGGCAGAGGAGGGGCAGGCGCTGATCTCTTCTCTCTGGCCACCTACCAATGCCAGGAGCAGAGGCAATGGCAGGAAGATGTGGCAGGGGAGGGTGAGGTTGGCCATGAGGAAAAGGTTCTTCAGCCAGAACCAGAGGAACAACCCTGCTCTCTTGGACCCTGCTTGGCCATTGCAGAAGTGTCCTTCTCCTCTCCAAAGCACTTGTTATGCTCCCTGGGATGACCTGGAGAGCCTGTGCAGGCTCCTGCAGGGACCAGGGCTGTTCACGTCAACAGACAAGGCAAAAAAAGACGGACTGTTCAAGAAACATGTAGATGTAGCACTTGGGGATGTGGTTTAGTGGGTGTGGTGGTGATGAGTTGATTGTTGGCGTGA
>NW_010302151.1:1357-2171 GCF_000700745.2 Antrostomus carolinensis
ACTTCCCTTTCCCACGCCCAGGGCCCGCACACACCTCTGCAGCACGGCTTGTCCAGGGCTGCTGCTGGCCAAAATAAAGCAAAAATAAAGAAAAAAAAAAAAAGCAACAAGTATTTTAGGCATTTTGCAGCAACAGCTGAATTGTATCAGGCTCCGTTGTGCATCGGGGACGTAAAGCCCTGAACATACATTTTTTAAGGGGCACGTTCAGGGAGGCGTTGTGCTCTGGTGACAAGGGAAGTGATTTTGCACATGCAGGGAGCTGGGCTCTGCTCTTGGCTTTGCTCCTGACTCTGTTTAATCATGGAATCATGGACTGGTTTGAGTTGGAAGGGACCTTAAAGCTCATCCAGTCCCAACCCCCCTGCCAGCAGAAAACCTTCCACTAGACCAGGTTGCTCAAAGCCTCATCCAGCCTGGCCTTGAGGAGAGGCTTTGCTGTCGCTTTCTCCTCCATTGAAGAGGGATAACAGGGAATCTCCTTCTCTGCAGTTAGTTTGTGACCATGACTGCAGGGGACACTGTCCAGTCCTGCCCCGTGACCCTCCCGAGCTGTCCCCTCTCTGCCTGGGCTGCTGGCTCTGGGACCTCCCGCGAGACCCTGGGCGGCTGTTCTGGGACAGCTGCCTCGCTGGCCACGGGATCTCCTGGATTTCTCCTGCTTCTCGTTTTTCTTTCTGGTATTTTGTGTAGGGTTCTTGGTGTGAAACCAGCATTTGTGCTTCCTAAGCCTCCACATGTCACTTTGCTCCCAGCCTGGCTGGAGCAGATGCAGGACAGGAGCTGCTGGATTTAGGGGTGCTGGCATTGCTGG
>NW_010302152.1:0-390 GCF_000700745.2 Antrostomus carolinensis
GGGGACAGCGGGGGATGCCCCGGGGGGGGCCTGTACCCACAGCAGTGGCACCCCCACCCCAGGCTGGAGCATGTCCCCAGCTGTAAGCTCAGACATCCTGCAGTATCCCAGAACAGGCTCATGAACAGGTTCTCCTCCGCCATCTCCCGAGGGATGCAGCACCCTCACGGCACAACCCTGTGGGCACCAGCCCCCTTGGCTGGCACAGGGGCTGCACTCCCATGCCTGGGGTGGCAGAGCTGCCCATGAGGTGCTGGGACATCCCAGAGCCCCAAGGACACCCAGCATCACAGGGCTTACCGACAGCAGGTCTGGAGGGAGATGCCAGCACCTCTGGGCAGGCTTCCAGTGAGCCCGCAGTGTGTATTGTGTCCAGGCCTGGAGCCCCCA
>NW_010302153.1:0-535 GCF_000700745.2 Antrostomus carolinensis
CTGGGCAAGAGCAGAAGTGGGGTGTCAGGGGTGTGGGGGGACCCCCCGGCTGCTCCAGGACCGCAGTGAGGTGAGTCCCTGCCTGGATCCCACAGCAGAGCAAGAAGGGGTGACCCAGGAGTGATGTAGGGTACCCTGGGAGAGATGTGGGGTGCTCTGGAAGTGATATGGGGTGCCCCAGAAGTGATGTGGGATGCTCTGTGAGCAGCATGGGTGCTCCAGGGGTGATGGTGGGTGTCTCAGGAGTGATATGGGGTGCTCTGGGAACACTATGGGGTGCTTCAGGAGAGATATAGGGTGCCCTAAGAGCAATGCTGGGTGCCCCAGGAGTGGTATGGGGTGTTCTAGGAGTGATGTGGGGTGCCCTGCAAGCAACATGGGTACCACAGGAACAATATGGGGTGCCCCATGAATGATACAGGGAGCCCCAGGAGGGATGTGGGGTGCCTTGGGAACAATATGGGGTGCCCCAGGAGGGATGTGGGGTGCCTTGGGTAGTAGTACACAGCGGGTGCCCTCCCTGGGGTTTGGGGGT
>NW_010302154.1:0-648 GCF_000700745.2 Antrostomus carolinensis
GTCCAGGTCCCTCTGGATGCCATCCCGTCCCGGTCCTTGGTGCTTGTAACACGGTGTCTTAAAAAACCCCAACGGTGCTGCGTTCCTAGAGCTGCAGGTCAGGGATGTGGTGAAGTGGTGCAAAACATTTGAGATGCTGTTCCAGCTGTAGTGCGGGGGTTTGAGTGTCCTGCTGATGCAGTCCCTGCAAATTAGACGCTGTAATGAAGATGTGTAAACCAGTTTATTTGCTGTTGTGAGATGGAACGTGCCCTGGTTACTGGATCGGGGGGGAGGGGAAGTGTTTTCAGGGCTGACTGGTAATTTTGAACAGTGATTTTTGCAGACAATTCCGATTAATAATGTGTGCTCTTAAAATGGAATGAGTGAAAGCAACAGCGCTCAGAACTACTGAGTAAGCAGTGGGTAATCCCTCCTGGAGTCGACAAATCCATACTCACTGACAACAAAATCTCCCTCCAGCTCTTATTTAGTATATATTTCTGTAATCTGTTTTCTAAACACTGCTGTCACAAAACAAGTGCAGCCTGAATGCAGCCTGGGGTGGCACTCGGCCCTCAGACCCGGGGACCGAGCAGCACCTGGACGTGGGGTACGGCTCACGCTGGCTTTGGGATGTTGGATCTCAGTGTTTAGAAATGCAATGCA
>NW_010302154.1:738-3769 GCF_000700745.2 Antrostomus carolinensis
TTTTTTTCTTCTCTCAGGCTAATGAGGTGACCGACAGCGCTTACATGGGCTCGGAGAGCACGTACAGCGAGTGCGAAACCTTCACGGATGAAGACACCAGCACACTAGTACATCACGAGATGCACGACGAAGTGGAAACAGACAGTGCCATCGACTCCACCGTGCACTCGGAGTTCACAGATCCCATCGAGGAGCCGGAGCATGGGTCTTCTCTCAGGCTAATGAGGTGACCGACAGCGCTTACATGGGCTCGGAGAGCACGTACAGCGAGTGCGAAACCTTCACGGATGAAGACACCAGCACACTAGTACATCACGAGATGCACGACGAAGTGGAAACAGACAGTGCCATCGACTCCACCGTGCACTCGGAGTTCACAGATCCCATCGAGGAGCCGGAGCATGGGTGAGTGGGAATGGCCAGGAGCAAAACTCACCGTGTGGGGCAGGAAACTCCATCGAACCGGGAGCAAACCAGGATCGAGGGAGATGCAGCCCGAGGATTTAAAATAAAGTGGGCTGAGTCTGTCTTGCTGAAACTGGTTGGTTTGTTCTTTGTTTTTGTAGCTTCATGCAAGACCAAAATAGCTCTTCTTTAAGAATAATAATAATAATAATAATTAGACTGCACCATGTGTAGGCTGTTTTGGAGCTCAGCCTGGCAATATCTTTTGAGTTAATCGTTGCTTGCCTCAGGAGAACTCCTGTACCCTCATTAGCATCTTTGACTTCTAAAATAAGTTCTCAGATGATCCAGACACCTGAAATACTTGCAGTTTTTAATCTATCACTTAAGCCAGAAACACAAGGTATAATTTTCAAGTCAGGAGGGGGAACTCTTCATATTCTTGTTTTTTCCTAAACATACGTGCGCCCTTTGATCTGCACCCACCTCCTGTAATAACTAGTTTTAGACTTTTGCCTGAAGCACAGAAGTGTGAGCTGAGATCTTTGTCCCCGTGTCTGAACTGCTGCTGGCGAAACTGCTCCTGGACCCACCTCATTTCCTAGATTTTGCAGGAAAAGTTGTTTTTTTGGGGTGAAACTGGGATGCTGGAAGGAAGGAGGGGAGGGAATAACTCCTTTAATAGTGACCCAAGAGCTGTGCTGGTGAATAACTCCTTTAATAGTGACCTGGTCTGTGCTGAAACCTCTGGAACCATCATCACTTAAGCTCTGCAGAATTTTTTGGGCCAAAAACCCCACCACCCAGGCCTGGTGCTTTGGTGAGTACTGACAGTTCCAGTTGCTTTTAGAAACTTTTAGGTTTCCCTCCCACCCCAAAATCACACGTGAGAGATGCAGTGAGTGGTCAGCGCTGCTGGGCGCTCGGTGCCGGGGCTGAAAGGGTGCTGTGGATTAGGGAAGGAATGAGATTAGCTGGCTAGGCTCTCCTCACCCGAGCACCTCCAGCTCAGTGACAGTTAAATCAGGATATAACCGGGTGCTGAGCTCCCCAAGCAGTGAGCAGAGGGGCTCTGGAGGGGCCATGGCAGCCTGCGTGCGCTCTCCTCTCGTCTCGAGAATGACGTGCCTTGGATTCACCTGCCTGTATGTACAAAATACTTTGTTTGGGATTTATTTATTATTTTTTTTTTAAAAGATTAGGTTGTTCTTGAAGCTTCCTTGCTCTTCTCAGCATGAGCCTGGGAAGGTTGGGTGTCCTTTGGGTGCTGTGTCCAAGCACAGTGGTGCCTGTTGCCAGGTGTGTTTAATGGGTGCAAATTCTAAGTAGCTAAAAAAAAAATCAAGGAAAAAATTAATTTAGCTTAAAGGTTTGGAAAGCTTGAGATGAAAACCTCTGGAAGTCTATTCCCAAATTGTCTAGGGCTGGTTTTGGTGTCATCAAACCCTGAGCAGGACATGTGTTTTACACCTGTAATGCCCAGAGCTCTGTCAGGGGACAGTCAGTAAGTACAGTCTGACCAGTGCTGCTGGTGAACTGAATCAAAGCTTCCACACTGCTTCTCAGGAGCTGTTAGAGCTCAACATACCTGAGATGGTTTGAGCTTCAGTGGTTCTTTAGGCTGTGTGTAGTAAAGATTAGTTAGACTCTGGATCTCAAAACTGCTAAAGCTCTTGAGTAGGTGTATATGAAATATAATAGGTGCTATTTATTGCCCGAAGCATCCTTGGCTGAGGGTTTCCAGGTGCCTGATCAGATCTGCTTCTGCACGACGCTTCTCAAACCACAGCCCCAAATTTAGAGCTTTGGGGTTGGGTTACACTTGTGAATTAAAAATTCCACCCCCTGCCTTCTATTCCTGGCAAGATTTCCAATGCTTTTGGCAGTGGGCTGCTGGGGAGGATGGGTTCCTGCTGCAGGAACAACGGTGCTTCTCCAGTGCAGGAGGAGGATGTGCAGATGCCCACAAGCTGGAGTGGACTTGTCTGTGGTTAAATAGAGATCTGCTGCTGGTTTGGCTGGAGGGTTGACATGGGGTTTGTTTTTTTATGAACAGGATAAAGGCAAATCCTTCAGATGGTGCAGGTTTTTGTCATAAATGGCTTATCTGTAATCTTTTTTTCTCTCTGATTTAGTACAGCAGTGTAGTCATACCCCTGTTTTCTGTCTTCCAGTAAGTGAATGAAAATGAGGGCAGAGCCTGAAATATCACGTTTTATTATAATGCCTTTTTTTTAAAAAAAAAAAGCATTGAATTTTAAGGAGGAGAGTGGTGCTGATCCCACCCCAGACACATACCTGTAGCTGATAGACACATGGGCTGCTTTCACAACCTGATTCTTACAAATCCCCCCTGCCTTTTCACCCCAGCTTCATTTGAAAACCTCTGCAGTCCTGGGCAGGGATGTCCCCTAAGACTGGGCACAGACTGTCGTGATGCTTTGACTTCATACAACGCTACATACTTGAAAAGCCACGTACAGAAACGATGACTTCTGTGCTGAGCTGGGACCCCTCGGACACAAGGGCCATCCCAGGACTTATGCTGGGTGTGTTTGGGGTTTAGGCTGAGGCTTAACACACTGCAGCCTTCAGGATCTGGTGTTAAAAACACATGAACCAGCAT
>NW_010302154.1:3798-4147 GCF_000700745.2 Antrostomus carolinensis
AGCACGTGCAGAGTTATCCCAGCAGGAGCAGGGAAGGGCTGCTTTGTCTTGCCAGGGGATCTGTCGCTGCCGGGTTTGGCAGCTGCTGCTGGGATTTGTGTCATGGGTGGGGGGGTTACAGTGTTAAACCCCAGTGCTGGGCTTGGGCTCTTGGGGGGATTATCCAGCAATAAGTGAGCGTGAGCCCGGGTGATGGGACTCAAAACATTTTTAAGGTGTGCTTGGGACACGTGGAGATTTTTCTCTGCTGTGCTTTCGGCTGTGCCTGTGCCGTGCAAGGGATTGCCACCAACCCTGGGTGCTGTCACACACAGAATGACACAATGGTGGGGTTGGAAGGGACCTCAGG
>NW_010302155.1:0-7422 GCF_000700745.2 Antrostomus carolinensis
TGGTACGTTTTCAGCATTTTCAGTGCCTGTGTGGTAGGGCTGGAAACCAGCGCTGCCTTCAGAACACACTCCCACATTCGTCAAAAGGCTTTTACAAGGGGGAGTCCAGGCTACATCCTCGATTCTGAATTAAATCTGCCTGCAGAAAGAAGAACCAAAGAATGCGTTCGGCCGTTTCTTTAAAATATTTTGACTGTGGTGACATTTATGGGTGGCAGAAAGACCTAATTTACTATCATTTCGCTTTCAGCAGTCTCCATAAAAAAATTGACTGGGCTCAGGCTTGAGAGATTCTGCCCAAAGAAACTCAGATGCAGACTGAGCAGAGGCACTGGGCTGGGGTGAGTGCTGCACGGCACCCACGGAGCAGGACACTGGCACCCACAGCTCGGCCAAAAGCAAAGGGGAGGAGGGGGATGGCAGGCAGGGAAGGAGAACGTGACAAAGAAAGGACCGGCCAGCAAGAAGAGTCTGAGATCTGCACAAAACGCAGGCTGTTCTGCTGGCTGCCCCAGGGAAGGCTTTGTTGTAGCATCATCTTTGATTCCTGCACCCATCTCCCCACAGTGGCCTTAATGTATTTTCAAATACTGCTTTATTTGAAAGCAAAATTTCCATTAGCCAATATTTGTCTGAGGCAGTTTCTTTGAAGAAAATACTGCTATGCAGCTATCTCCACACTAATTACATGAATTAAGAAAGCAGTGAAAGTGTAATGCCTGTATTTTCTTTCCTGGGCTTTCAAAAAAGCTGTCTTTCAAGTGTGTGTGCTGCTGAAGTTTAAGATCCTTTTTTAGATCTCTTGGAGGCAGATCTAATTTAATTCAGTTTGCGAGAAGCACCCTTAGATGTTCCCAGAGCAAATCACACAGAGTGGGGCTCTTCAAAGGCAGAAACTTGTGAAAAGTCTCCCGAGAGGCAGCACTGGGAAAAGCTGGAGGAGCTGTGGGACAGCCTGGAACGGGGAGCCTCTGAAGAGGCCGTCTCTGTCCATCTGTCTGTCCATCCACGAGCACCCACGCACTAGCACCAGAGGAGCACCCTGAACACTAAAGCAGCAGATTCAAAGCAACCCCAGAACTCATTAAATGCTCAGAAAAGGAAGATGGGTGCCTGATCCTGTTAGTAAAAGGGCTCTTGGGCTGACAAATTACCTTTGTTTTAACGGATGAGCCTGTAGAAAATATTTTGACGTAGGACTCGTAGTTCACATGGGGTTAGCCACACAACTGGAGACTTATTTTATGAGAATATTTGGCTTAATTTTCAAGTTCAATTTGTGGAAAGTTTCTAGACCAAGAGCCAACTAAAAAGTGAAAGAGCTGAAGCTTTGAAAACTTTGTTATGCCAAACTCTGGGGGATATGAAAAGCCCACACAGCAGAAAAACAGATAAACCACCCGTCTCCAACCCTTTCCTTCTGCGAGGAGCCCGCCGAGCAGCAGTGCCGGGGAGCTGGCGGCCCCTCCGCACCCAACTTTGCCTCTTGGCCAAACAGCCTTAAATATCTCACCTCAAACGGGAGTTTGTCATTTCCCTCCGCCCTCCCAAAACAAGATCCTACTTTTTGGATTATTCTTTTCCATCTGTCTTAAAACACCTCATGGAAGCATACAGATGCTTCGAAAATAAATCCAGGATTATTTAAACACGACATAGGAAAGAATCATGGAAGATACACATGTACATATACATAAGATAGATATACATAAGCTTTAAAATGTATTGCCATCAGCAACTGAGCCTCCAGTATATTTATCTGCAGAGTCTACTGAGTATGCTGCTTGTGTTTTTCATGAAATGGGTTTAAAGATGTTTGCCAGACCCTTGAATCACTAAAGTTTATGGAGTTTTCTAGCTGCAGGCACAAGCTGAGACTCCCAAGTTAAAACTGCTTTAAAAAAACCAAGCGTACAGACACCCTTCTAACAGCCTGCACCAAAAAAAATAAATAAGTCACAAGATACTTTGACTATTATGTCATCTGGAATAAGCCAAGCAACAGACTGGGAATTTTAGGATCTTTTCTCAAATAAGAAAACTGGGAGATAGGCGGTTTCTGTTTTAAAATGGAAATAATCTCAAATCCTCTTGAGCAAAAAGCCAACTCGTCTAAAACATAAAAGGCAAAGCACCACCAGAGCCATCTGCCCAAACCCCCCTGGCCAGCCCAGCCCAGGGCACAGATCACCGGGCTGGGAAGCTCGCTTTGCTGGCTGGAGCATCTGCCTTTTTGCTGCAGAAATTTGGCATTTCCCCTCTCCCGGGTCCCAGCCCACCCTGCTGTGCTGCCAAGTCCCTTCCAACCACGCTCATGGTGAGCTTTGGCAGGGAACTTGTTTGTCTTCCTGGCACAGAACCCGACACCTCATTTTTGCTGCGGTGTCCCCAGTCTTGCTCTAGTAACCTTTTAATATTTCCTGTGACTCCAAACAGGAGAGGAACCAATCACATTTTGGGGTAACTTCACCCCAATCTGTGTCAAACGCCACAGGTTGACTTTCTGCTGCTGAGAGCAGTTTCACGGCCAAGAAACCTCTGTCCCTCCACATCAGATGAGGTGCAGATCTGTTATTAGGGGTGTCCCAGGGCTCCTCCCCATTCCCACAGCAACACAGCAGCACCTCACAGCTCTGTCAGGAGACGGGAAAGATGCAAACCCCGACCAGGCACACGAGGAGGTACCGAGGGAAGGAAGGATAAAATAGTTGTGTACCATGAACTGCTGGAAGGCAACGCTTTGAGTAACAATTTCCCTGGGGATCTGGGGCTGGGGACAGCCCAGGGCACCTCCTACACCAGCTCTGGGCCATCCCACCCTGCTGGGACCACAAATGCTGAGTGTAAAACCTCCAGCCCCAGCGTACGACCGCAGTCGGGAACAGGTCTGCTCGTCTCAAAAAGAAATTTAGATAAGGCTTTTCCGGAGGAGCTATAATTACAAGATTTTACCTAATCCCTAAAAAATGCCATTTTCTGTTTGGCAGCATCAGAAGATCAGGCTCTGGAGACTGGGCTTCACAATTAAAGCCCAGATTAGGCAAAAGCTCGGTGTTTTGGGGTCTGGGCTGAGCTTTGTGTGGCTTTAATCCCCGGACGAAGGGCAGCAGAGGACCCATGGCAGTGGAGGAGGGTCCTGGGGTAGAGGGTCCTGGCCCCAGTAACACCCCTCCCAGCTCTTGGCTTTTGCCAGAGCCATGGTGGCTCCCAGCCAGCCGGCCACAATGCGGTGGAAGGAAGAAGAAACAGCTTTGTTTTGCCCAAAGCCTTGCAATTAATCAAGTTCCCATTTCCTCGCGGTCCCACTTTACCCACCCCAATGCACCAAGGCAGGTTCTGTCACAGTGTAAGAGCCCAGGCACCCCCCACCTGCCACGAAGTTTTATTTGCAATTTTGTATGAACAGAGAGAAGCAGAAAATGAAGCGAAAGTAAAAAGAAATGTCTTTCCTACGGCAAGCACTGCTCGATGGCATTAAGAGTTGGATGCAATATGGGAACCTCCTGAGCAGGCTGGCAGCCCCATCCCTATCCCCTGGGACACCCTCTTGGGCACCAGTTCTCCCACCCAGGAGGAAAAGGACCCCTCTGATTACCCCACAGATGATCCTATTTTTAGAGTGACACACGTCAATATAAAAACCACAGAGCATTTTCCTGGTCTTTTTCCAAATTAAAAGCACCCCTGAATATTGGGGTGGGGGGAGAGCGGGTAAGAATCCAGGTTCCTCAGGGACAGGAGTAATTGATTTATGAGAAAATTTCTTAAACAGAAGTCCCAGAGATGCCATTTCAGAGGGACATTCCCAAAGTGGCTGACGGGAAGGCAGGATGAGGGTGGGACCTGCTCCTGCCCCTTCTGCACCTCTAATTGCTGTTATTCTTCAGGAATATAAACAACACAAGGAAAAAAACAGAGGGACATGGAAGCCCCTGCGAAATAAGGGCAAGTGAGCAAAAGGGAGAGGAACTGAAGAGGTTGTGCAGGTTAAGGGTTCATTTCTGACACAACACAACCCCATCCGGACAGAGAATGGATGGGCAGATGCAGCCCAGGCTGCCTGCTCCATCCAGACCGCAGGACCCTCCAGCCCACCCCGTGCCCCAGCCCCTGACCAGCACCGTGTCGAGGGTTTGCCAGCTCCCCAGGCGATGTGCAGGGCAGGTCCTCTGGCTGACAGACTCTGCATGGTCTTACATTAACCTATAGATAATTGGTTTTCCTTGTAAAAGCGTCGCTGGGTTCCTATCTCCTGAACCTCATTCATCCTTCTGGAGCGGGTAATATACTTATATATGGAAAATACAGCTCAAAATCATGGAGCACTTCGGGTCTGCACCTCACTTACATCACTTGATAACAGAGAAGGGATTATTTCAGAAATACTTTGACCTCCAAGAAATGCCTGTGCACAGAGGGAAACAGAAGCTCAAAAGCTCCCCAGCACTTTGGAGGCTCGTCCATGCTCTGGCGCTTTGCAGTTAATGCCAGAATTACCTGTACCATCCCAGCAGAAGACAGGAATGGGCAGTGAAAGAGCTTTGGGCAGCTCCCAGAGCCCTTGTGAGGATGGGGCCACACCAAACAGGGCAGCAACGGCTTGAGATGAAACAAAATTGATGGACCAGGATGTGGCTCAGGGACACAGTTCCATCCCAAGGGCAGACTGGAGCTTATCCCGCTGGTGCTGACACCACATGTCCCCAACACTATAGCCCCACCACCGCAGCCACAGTGGCAGATGGCTCGGCTGGACACCCTCAGAGACACCCCAAACACCCTCCAGTGCTGCTGCTGGCTCCACAGCCCTTCTCCATCACACGGGATGACCTCATTTTGCTCCTTCTGACACCCACAGAAGCATTCAGCTGACAAGGATGGTACATATTTTTGCCAAGTCAGCAAGATCTTATCTGGTGAGTGCAACAGTTGTTATGAACCATCTTCATTTGCATTGTAAAGGTGTGAAAAATGCAGCAGTGACTAATGAGCATCTCCCTTGCAGGACCGGCTGGTTCCACTTCACCCACCAGCTCATCTAACACCACTGTTGGAATTAGTAACCTCAGCTGCAACCGGACATGTTCCTAGCTTGAAACTGAACACTCCTGAGCAGCTGCCATCCCGGCTCTCACTGCTGAATCCTGTGTGGTAAAGATGGGATTTACTTTTAGGATACAAATCCCAGGGTAGAGTCAAGACTTGCTGATGGTGCTGCTCCTCAGAAACCACCTTGGCTTTTCCAATTGTCCCAACTAGACAGTCAACAGAATATATCACAAATACACCTTAAAAAAACCTGAATGAAACTAAGAAGTGGCTGAGCAATTCCAAAATTCCAGCTAAAAAGGCAGAAATGTCAGTATTTAGTGACAGCAGCTGACAGGCACCAGCTCACCGCTGATGGTAAGCACGGGTTAACTCAGCAGCCATGAGGGAAGCTCAGCTTGGCCAGGACTGCACAGGTTTACCAGTGGTTTAAAGCACTGTGTGTTATAGGAAAATAAACCCCCTCCAGAGGTTTAACTCACACTAACTGTGTGAGTTAAACTGGTCAAGAAACAGGGTGCCAGGGTGACTGCCACATCACCCCCCGGGAGCAGCGATCCTCGGAGCACTTGCACACACAACCTCTTTGCTGTGCTTCCATCGAGCTCTGCTCAGAAAATAAACCAGCACCGGCTCCCAGCTTCGCTGTGCCCCGTAAAATAAACGCTGAATATGGCTGTAAAGAGTTCTTGGGCTTTCACAGCCTGCAAGGAACTCCCCAGACACGCTCTCTGTGTGCCTTCAGGGGGGTCTCTCTATAAATAAAGGAAGTTTATTCTAGCTGCCAACTTCACACGGCAGCCAGAAACCAAGAAACTCCCCCCCCTGAATTCCTAAGCAACACCAGCTCCCGCTGCTCCTTACACCTGGCTAATCCTCCCGCTGAGAGTGGAGGGACACGGCTCCCCAAATAAGAAAGAGCTGTTCTTACAGTAATTTGACTAATGAAGCAGGGTACAGTAAAGTTCACATCACTCCTACTACTGACAACTCCACAAAAGTTGGGTTTTTTTTTTAAAAAAAAAAAAAGAAAAGCAAAACTAACCAATTTATTTTTGCTGCCGAGATCTGTGCTCTGCGCGGGCACCGGGAGCAGAGCTGCTGAATAAGCCTGTGTCATGTTTACGTGGTTATTTTTCAGAGTGGAAAAAGTGACTTAAATTCTGTGAGGAACCAGCAGCATTTCAAGGTCTATTTACTTCTCCTCATGTGCTTTCGCTTGTGTGTGTCACAGCTGGAAATTGCCAAAGCTGTTTGCGTTTTGATGAGATTATTTATTAAAAAAAAAAATACTATCCTCTCCTGTTGGATACATGGATGATGCTGGTTTGTCTGCTGCTGGACATGGATTTGGGATGACAAGGGACAGGGATGGGGCAATGGGGAGAAGGTTCAGTCCTTCAAATGGTACATCATGGCCACCAGTCCCATGGCTCCAGCGTGCCCTCACCCCCTGAGCCCACAGCTCCCTCTTGATTGACCCAGGACCGGTAAGAACCTGCTGATGGAGGCTGTTTTACAAAGATATTAATACTTGAAATTTCCCTCATTTTTGGGTAAGGAAGGAAAAACGTTGTTCAAGTTTTAACTGGGATGTCTAATGAAGATTTATTCTGGTCCTGTAAATCAAAAGCACATGGGAATAACCTCTCTTCCTTAGATTCACTGGGTTATTTTTTTCATGACCTCTAGACCTTAGATCCTCTCCTCATTTCTTTCCATACTCATGAAGGGCAAGAAACAGCCATACTTGGTCAAGGAGAAAATAAAACAAAGTGCAAATAGACACATGATGACTAAATCCGAGTTTCCCAAAGCTATTGTTTCCCTCAAGGCAGAGTCCCGGGGTGAAGGGGTGTAGCGAGCAGCCCGTGCCGGAGCTGGGTGCTGAGAGGGGGCTCAGCCTCAGCCTGTCCCATGTCCCCGATGCCCATGGTGGGGACAGCATGGCCATCACTCCCCGGCTCCAGGCACAGCCTGCCCTGGCCAGGCCCTGCTTCCTCATCACCTGGGAAAAATCCTGACTTCAGAGACCTCTGATGGGATCACCAACGGCCCTGGAAAGGTGTGGAGAGGGGGAGACACTGTCAGACACAGGCAGTGGCGTTAGGCCAGTGGATAAACTGGGAAAAAATGCCTGATAATATTTCATTTTGAGGGAGCAACAGATGGTATTTCTTTCACCAAATGGTTTTTTATCCTGCATTTATTTTTGACTCGGTTTGCAGCAGCAAACCTAATTCCGAGGGCAACCAGTAAAGACACTGATTTTGTGATGGGAGCTGCTCTATCATTACACACCAGCACAGAACTGGGCAGATGTGGACCGGCACGTGAACCCATCTGTGGTGGTTTCACTGGGCTGGCACTGGG
>NW_010302156.1:0-15772 GCF_000700745.2 Antrostomus carolinensis
CGCACGCCCCGGGGCTCACCCTGGGCTGAGGTGAGACCCAGGGCAGGCCCGGTCTCCCCTGTCCGCCGTGTGCACCTGCGGAGCCCGGGCGAAAGCGTGGGCGTGCGGCCGGCGGGCGGGGGCCCGAGTGAGCCTGCGCCAGGTTCAAGTCTGGAGACGTTTTCCAGAAAACGCGCAGTTTTCCCCATTTGCCAGGAGGGCGAGGGTTTCCTGTAGGGTTTCCATTTAACTGGAACTGCCAGGAGAACACGGGCGTGCCCAGCCTTGGCATGGGCTGGTGCTGCTTGCCCGCTCCGGGAGGGTCTTGTCTGTAAGAAACCTTCCTGGGCCCAGGTCCTGCTGTGGTTGATATTCGTGCAAATCGGCACCAAGATCTAGAGCTGACAGAGCCCTCACCTCTGCTTTCAGGATCATTGAAATACAAATGAATGCGTGAGTTTTACTTTTCATTTCCAAGGAAGGTGGTTATTTCTTTCACAAAGAAGTCTTGAAAACTTAAACCAGTGCAGATGTGTAAATTGTTGCCAGGGTTAAAATGAATCAGATCTTTCTTTTAGAAAAGAAGCCACCCCCAAGCCTATGGCCTAAGAAGGTGAATGGTCTCTGTTGCAGCAGAAATGGGAAATTTGTGTGGGGTGAAATCACTTTGGCGTGGTACAGGATGGCCAATTTGCTGAACTGATGCAAAGGTCTTCATGGGAGAGTCCTGGCTCAGTGTCTCCCCGCTGCTGACTGTCCTTCAAGTGTGGGCTACAGCAGGTATTGTCTGCTCTGCGAGGATAACACACAGACTTTTTGAAACCTAGGGTTCAGCTTCATGGTCACAGCAGTGTCAAGGCACAGAATTTAGGGAGTCAGTAACCCCATCTCTCCATCTCGCTGGGGAGGTGTTAGCACAGAAGTTGGTCCATGCATTCAGCCGATGTGACTGCCTGCCTCCTGTGAAAGCTCAGGGTTGTCAGAGGCAACTAACTCAGGAGTGACAAGGTGATGGGGTGATAATCCAGGCACCGCCTTCAGTAAGGACTCATGTTTGGTTCTTCTAGCTTGCTGGGACAGTATGTAAGGCTGGACTTCCTCAAGGTTTCTTCCTGAGGTGGTGAACACACTGCTCTGAGGTTGCAGCTTTAGCCCCTCTGACTTGATAAACTTGATGGGGGGGGGGGGGGAAGTTTATCTATAATTACCATCTCTGTACCTTCATTTTAGGATCAGCAGAACTGCCCAACTGGCTCAAGGCAAATCTGTTTGGTGCAGTACCCTGATACTGGCAGGAGCCAGCACCACACCACACATGTTGAGGTTGAAGAAGACAGAAAGAATCCTGCAGTGGCCAGAGAAAGGTAATGCCTCCCATGTTAGGTGCTTGATCTTTGGGAGCCAGATGCTGTCTTAAACCCTGGAGCATAAAATTTAACATCTCTTTTTCAGAGTGCACCACAAACTGGCTATTCCAAAGCAGAAAGGATAAGGGAAGCCTCACTCTGGTACTACTACTACTACTCAAAAAAAAGAACACTGTGTCCTCCTATGGCCCTTTCCTTTATTTTAAGTGTTGAAAGGACAAAAGTCCTGTGGCCTTCTCTTAGTGAGAAATAAGACTACATCAGTAGCTTTCATGGGTTTTTTTGTTTTATTTTAATGCTCTGAAGCACTGTTGCATTTCCACCAGCTGGTACAGAATAGAGTGGTGCCTGGGCTACCTGAACGTGCAGGAGAAGGAGATCTGCTACTGCACTGTCTGCCTTCTGTGCCCCCAGCTCTTCTCAAACTTTGGGTATATCCCAAGAAACATCCATGTGGAGTGGAGACCTGCTGCAAGTAGGCATTGGCATGGGGATGGAATGGGGATGCAGCAGCACCAAGAGGCAGGAGAGAGCTAGGAGAGAGTCTGGCAACACAAAAAACAGGAGAGGTGCCCTTGACTGCCAGGAGAAGTGAAAAATTGTCCTGGCATGGGTTCACCTCAGTGCAACTTCACTTAAATAGATTAAATTGGAGCCTTGATCTTGCTGAGTGCCAGGGGTGCAGCAGTCTGTCAAGATGACAGTAACAACTGCCTGGTGGTTTTGCATGTCCAGTGCAAGCCCCAGTCCCAGCAAAGGCGAGAGCTCCCTGGGTCCTGCTCTGATCTATGCCAGCTGACTGTGTGCTGGACTGCGTGAGCAGCTCAGAAATGGCTCGGTCTCCCCAGAGGCAGAAGAGTGTCTGGCTATGGTTGTCTAGAACCTCCCTTCAGGCTGGAGCTCAGTATAGCCTGTATCCAGGTCCTTTATACCTCTTGAATAGCCAAAAAACATGAATGCCAGTGATGGATATAGGTTTCATTATGTTATACTCATGAGCGTTGTTAATATTCCCAAGAGTATTCTCTTCTAACTACTTGGAAGCATACATCACCAGTTCCATAAGGAAATATGTCATGAATCATTGCTATATATTGTGATTGGAGAGTGTAAGGCATAATAAAATACCAGAAGCTCCAAAATGAAAAATGCCAGTTTTGTAATGGAATAAGCACAGGTACTATATAGCACTGGAAATACCACTTTTCCTTTTAAATTTCTACGGTTTTAAATGTGAAGCCAGAGAGCATTAAGCAAATTAAATACATAAATTAAAACTGGACACAAGAAAATTTCTGTGCTCACATGTAATAGCAATGGGAATTAAAAATAATGATGAATATATAGAAGTACACATATAATTGAGTGTATCAGCAACATACAGAGATATTTCCCTTTAATTTGTAGCATATTGTCAGCTTTGCAATCAGTATTACACTTGTCACTGCAGGAATAAAAATCACCAGAACAAATAGTAAACCAGTGTCCTTCGCAACAGGTATAGTAAGTAGAGTAAAAGAAGTAAAAATCACAGGGGGAAGGTGAGACAGTGTTAGAACTGGCATAGAAAATATTAAATAATGACTTTTGTAGGCAATTTGCATCATTCTAGCTCTTCAGTGTACAACATGCAGTGTTTCATTGTTTCTGAAATAAACATTTGGTGAGAATTTCAGCTCTCTGAGTTTATAGACACCACTAGGGAATTCTTCATTTCTGACAATATTATTTTATGTAAATACTTTTCCTTATTCACAGAAAGGAATTATCATCCCATTGAAACCAGAAGACTTCTGCTATCCAGGTTCAAAGCAAATAGAATTAGGCTGTAATTTGCAGAACGGTATTGCAGGATATATTGTGCCAAATCTAAACTCTACAAGTAATCACAATAACAACAATAAAGCCTACTAGTAGGCTTACCTTCCTGAAGTCACCGTGAGTTGGAAAGCAATCTTAAAAGATTGTAACATGTTAGCAATACAAATTTATCACAAAACTCAGTACACTTTTAGGATTAATTTTTACATGAACTTTCAAAGTGGCATGACTTATTTGTTATCTTGCATAGAGACACTCAGGATAAAAAAAACACTGGCTTAATAGCTGTCAGTCAAATGTTTAGGTCTCCTCAGAAAGTCTACAAGACCTGTAATGAAACATAAGATTCATAGAGCTGATGTTAATTCATTCTATGTATTCAGCTAAGTAAAAAAAAAAAACCAAAACAAAACTGGATTTCAAAGATACTTGCTACAAATACTTATTTTACAAACTGAAGCCAGGTACTTTCTGTGCAAGAATTATGCATATTGCAGCTTAACTTGGTGAGACCGTATCGTTTGTACACAGACATTTTGCTCATAAGCACTCCTCAGTGTTTTTGAAGTGTTGAACTGTGTTGTTACCACCCTTACAAAGGTCAGCTTCCAGAGGGCTGTTGGAGAACTGGAATACCTTCTTTTCCTGTTCCTGACGGTGTAAGATAAAGAGGAGGAATGAATTAATTTAATTAAATTAAAGGAATCGCTGTGTTCAGTTTTGGGCCCCATACTGCAAGAAGGACATGGAGTTGGAGCGTGTCCAGAGAAGGGCAATGAAGCTGGTGAAGGGTCCAGAGAACAAGTCTTACGAGGAGTGGCTGAGGGAACTGGGGTTTAGCCTGGAGAAAAGGAAGCTTAGGAGAGACCTTATCACTCTCTACAACTACCTGAAAGGAGGGTGCAGAGAGATGGGTGTTGGTCTAGTCAACCAAGTAACAAGTGATAGGACAAGAGGAAACAGCCTTAAGTTGCGCCAAGGGAAGTTTAGATTGGATATGAGGAAGAATTTCTTTACTGAAAGGGTTCTCAGGCATTGGGACGGGTTGCCCAGGGCAGTGGTGGAGTCCCCATCCCTGGAGGTATTTAAGAGTGGTGTAGACATCGTGCTTAGGGACATGCTTTAGTCAGGAACTTGTGAGTGTGAAGTTAATGACTGGACTCAATGATCTTAAAGGTCTTTTCCAATCTAGGCAGTTCTGTGATTAAATTTCCTCTAAAACTTAATATGGTGCTCTCTTAGGTTTCAGTCCTCTCTGTTGAGCTCTAGTCTGTATGAGGTGAAACACATAACCATAGTCTTCACTGAGTTGCTTTGACTGCTCATGCTTGATGATCAAGCTAAAAGTAGGCGTACGCATTTGCTGGACCAAGCTGAAATGCTCAGCACTGTCCAGTCTGCAAATCTAAAGATGATGTAACTGCAGATATTCAGAAGATGCTGGCAGGCGAAACCAGAGTATGTTCTCTCAACTGAACCTTCTCCTCTGTATAAGTACATACTGAGAGAGAGCTTTTTGGCTGGCTGAAGTGAAAGCATGTTAATGTGTTCCACTCAGTGATAGGGATTATCCTTTGGAAAGAGGAGGCTGGCAGAGAGGGCTGGCATCCATCTGTTTCCTGCAGCAGGTATCTATGTATTATCTGCCCCTGCAGATCACATCCAATGCCCAAAATTACATGTTTTATGAAAATTACAGGAGTCACACAAGTTCAGGATTAAGACTGTAACACTGATTTTCTCTGTAGTGAGCCATATAAAAACCTTTACCTTGACAAGTAGTAGTCTGTTGAGGTGTTTCTTGTGCATCCCACAGATGTCAGTTCACCATTAAAATAGTATCAAGTAATGACCAAGCTGGCTTAAAAACACACCCTAGATCAGAATCCAAGGCCCAGATTCAGAGGTTATAACTTCCATCTAAATTCATGTATCTCCTCTTGTTATTTGGTTGCTCCTAGGCCTCTTGAGATGTCCATGCAATAGGAAATATAGAGACAGGTGGAGTTAAGCCCTCTGAATCTGGATCCTGGACCCATTACAGAGCTTTATGGACAATGAAGAAACTGAGGAATACTTGTAATGTCTGTTAGGAGAGGACTCTGGACTTAAGCTGGGGTTCCTTGTAGGAGTATAAAACTTTAAATAGGAGAGGAGCTGTATGTCCATAAAACTTCTTTTGAAGTTCCTTTTCCAAGCCTCAAGCCTTTGCCTCAGTGTCTTTCACTGAGAATTTAGACAATGAATGTGTTAGCATTTTTTCCTGTAATACTGGTTATTTCTTCTACTACTCGGTATGTTTTATTGGAATATCCATAGCACAGAGGATACCAATCACCTGCTGAATTTACATCTCCAGATCTGGAAATTTATTTACATATTCACATAGGCATGCCTGTGCCTGTATGCTTATGTCACATTATTTTATCCATGTAAAATCTGCTTTTCTACACTCAACAGTTCTGCATGATACCCAAACTCCTCACCACTACTGCTACCCTTGGGTACTCAACACCACTGAGAAGTGAGGAGAAACCACCCAACCCTCACAGGAGAGAAAACTGAAAGGTAGGGGCTGAGGCTCAGGGTCTCTTCTGTTGCAGGGTTTCCAGAATGATTAAGCCCACACAATTCCTTTTTCTGTTGCTTTCCTATTTCTCATTCAGCCTAGATATTATTTCAGTAAAACTTTGTGATGGTATGTTTATTTTGTTATTTATACATTATTTTTATTAAATAAATGAGGAGCCATACAATACAAACTACCAGCTCCCCTCCTTCCCCCTGTACATTAATCCTTTTGGGATTAAAGTCCATGTACATCAGCAGGCTTTAATAAGGAAAAACAACATTGCAATTTTCATCATCCTGAGCAGGGAGTTGTGGTGGGCTACGGTCACTGGATTGCGCATCTCACCAATGCAAACTGCAAAAAAATAAGTGAAAAAAGAAATTAAGTCACTCAACAGCGCGCTCCCCTCCTCTCACCACTTCCCTTCTTTGCCTTCAGTTGCCTCCCTTCCGCTGCCTCTGGTTTTTTGCCCTTATTTTGAGAGGCTGACGGTCTGCATCACTTTCAACCATCAGCACGTTAGGCCACGTGTGGGCAGCTGGATCTCCGCCCGGCCCATTTTGCCCACTGCCGGCTTCCACATGTGGAACAACCGCTCTCGGTGTAGCTTATGCACAGACAGCTTCTCCGAAGCATCACTGGGAGCGGTTGTCCCTTGGCCACCATTTTGCACTGCCTCTGGCCCCAGGTCCCCCGGCACAGCAGTGACGTGGTAGCGCAAGCAAGCTACCTTCGTAACTTTGGTTTCCAGCGCTTCACCCCAAGCCCTTCACTGGTAAACATGGGCAGACATTGGCGGTGCCTGTGGGTTGTGGCGGAAAAGGGTGGAGCTGTGTGGCTGCTGGTTGGGTTGGGGCCAGGAGGCAGCTGGAGCGGAGAGGGGGGAAGCAAAATGCAGCTGGGGTGCTGACGGGCTCAGGGGCATCCTGCCAGGGGCTGCCGGCCCGCGCCGGGGAGCTGCACGCTGCGGCAGCCTTCGCTCAGAGGTGTTTGTATGAGAACATAATGGGGTGGCATGAACTTTTGCCATCTTGACCCCTTCGTCCTGGATGACTCACAGATGAGATGGGGCAGATACGTCCCTCCAGGACTCTGGGATTTCCTGCCCAGTCCGACTGCACGGAGATATCACAGCCAGTGGGTAGATCCTACAAGGAGCGGCGTTTTAGCCTCAGTTGTGGCTTTTGTGTGGCGTTCGTTGTGCTGATGCCTGTGATAAGGAAAACCAAAAGTATGTTTTGCACAAGATGTTTGTTTTAACGTTGAGGTCTGTGGATCCGTGTCTAGATTGTATCGCTCTTTTTACACAGCTATTGGATGCATAACCAGTTTTTTTTGGAAATACAAGAGTAAGGCTACTCCAATAATATAGGGAGTAAAAAAGACATTTTTTTTCCTAAATATATGTATTTTTTAGAGTCTAGAAGTTTAAGCACAAGATGCTAAAACTGACGCTGCATGTGGCATCAATGAATTACCGGATGTTCATGTCTTTGGATGCACTCATCTAAAGAAGCATTTCCCCAAGACTGTCACTGACCAGCAAATATCTGGGATAATGACAACAAATCCTGCCAGTTACTGAAAACAGACCCATGACACTTAGAACGTAACATCTACCATGCTATGATGGGCATGCAATGAACCTCTTAAGAAAGAACAGCATTTGTTAAATTCAACTGATACCACACGTTACATCCCTGGGTACAACCCTGGCACTGTGTGCCACTTTACTCCTGTTAGGAGACAGTATTCTCTGTGGGGAATAGATGGCAAAGCTCCTCTCTATTCCCTCTTTTCCACATGTGGTGCAGGCTGGCTGGCAACCTCCTTCCCTCCAAAGACAAAGGGGAGCAAGGGCTGAATCGTGCCTTCCCAAAATACAACCTTTTCCCCCCCTGGGGTAAGGTGTTTTGGGGAACGGTGGAGAACTCCACCCCTTGCCATGGGCTCCATGCTAGGGATTCAATCTGTCCCTGAGAAATCATTTCCCACTCCCCACCTCCCTCTAAATTCCCACTGAAATACTGGAATTCAGCATAGTATGCATCATGGCTTCGTACCTGTGAGACTGGCTGTATTTTTCCTTCACTGATCATTAGTTTATCCAAGTCAAAACAATGCTAAATTAGAAAATAGGTTCAGCACGGAGGCTAGCAGCTTCCTTTAGCTTTATTTTGTTTACTTTTCATTTGTCTGCAGCCACTTCCTGGCTTTAGAAAATAGTGTTGTCTATGACTTGTAAATAAAATTAGGTCAAATAATAAAAACTGTTAATGGCAATGTAATCATTTTATGTCAAGTGATTAGAAAGATGTAAACAGAATATTATGACCTTAGGATGTGTACCAATGATACAGCACAACTTCCACAGGAAAAGGACATACCCAGAAATCTGGGGCAGCAAACTGCAAAGAGCATTTAAATGTAAAATGAATCTATTCTCATATAGATGCCTGAAAACCAAATGTAATTTTCCATTAGATCTTTTTAAAATCCCATCCTTTATGCTTGTTTGCTAGCAGAGAGAACTCTCTAAATCAATAGCAAATTGGCTAAGTGACAAACTTGATCAAAGCCTCATTATGCATGAAAATTTCATGTCACTGGCTAGGGAATTGCAAGGGGGGCAGTTTCATGGCTCTCTGTGTTTCCTTTGTGCTTCTCATGTAGTATAAAGGTAATTTCAAATTTCCGAAACCCCCATAGCGGGCATAGGGGAGCAGAGGACACCACCCATCATGCATTGGTGTCCAGGAGGACAGCGACAGCCCCTCTGAACCCACAGTTCAACAACCCCACAAAAACAACACTGATCTTAAGAGAAGATGCAGCCACAATCGTACAGGAGAAGCAAGGCAACGCGTTGGTGCTGCCAGCTTCTCCATATCAATGCAAAGTGCACCAACCATGCTTTGGGTGATGCTCACTGTAGGAAAGAGCTCCCTTCCCCAGCCAGTCCACAGAGGGTTGAAGAGATGCCTCCCTCTCCTCCATGAGCTATGGTGAATCAGAAAATCTGGCCCAGGGCCTAAAAACACTTTTAAACTTGTGTCTCCTTATCTCTTCTCCAGAACTAGAATACTCTCCTGCTTCCCGAGAATTCTACAAAAATAAATCTTCTCAGATCTGCAGAATGCTTTGCTGACACTAATTGTGTTATAAAAAAGAAACTGATTTATTTTTAATGGAACAGGACACTCATTTCTAAAGAACATGTTTGGAGGTCTGTTACCAAGATGAAAAAAGTATTCAAATTTAATAAGAGGAGCAACATGACCTCTGCATACTTCCCATTGCTTTTACAAGTCCAGATCCTTCTCACTTTACCTCAGCTTGTGGTAATCTTTGTGAGGGCTCCAGGCACAGGAGCCTTTGCTGGCACCAAAGCCTATGAATAACGACACCAGTTAGGCTGCTTACAGTCAACTAGATGCTGCTGCAAGATGGCTGGAAATTAGTAATCTTCTCCCTCTCCATTCATCCCCCTTCGCCATGATACTGTCTGAAGTCTTCTGACTCATCCCTCCGTGCTTCTGTTCCCTTCGTTTGGTGCTCAAACCACTGTCAGTTGCTGGGGCAGATGCAGCAGGCTTGTTGTGGGCAGTTCCCTCTCAAGACTTAGATGTGTGAAGCTCAAGAACTTTGCTCCATCAGGCTTTCATCACCTTTCTGCCCTGGCTTGATAAAAAGGAGAGGTTTCACCTTTCATCCCTGCATGCCAGCTGGCACCCACAGAGTGTGCCTGGGGTTTTCCAAGGAGCCAAAGGGGTGTCAGTGCCCAGATCTTGCTGGCTTTGCACCGAGTGACCCACATCCTCTGCTCTGTCACTGCAGGGTGAACTCTTGACTGCGCAATCTGAAAGTTTGCTGTCTGAGAGTGGTCATGCCAGAGGAAAACAAAAATGAGTGCTGGATCATCGGGGAGAGCAAGCATAAGGTGGCATGGGGCACATTCATTTTTAAATGGGTGAATTATCCCTGGACGCCCCCTCCTCTGCAATTTCCATCTTCATTGGAAACGTGTAGATCAAATATCTGATAGAGGGAAATGAATTAGCTGAGGTTTTAACTTTACACACACATTCGGTGGGAAAATACGATAGCTAGATTTCTAAGATTTCAACCTGACCATTGCAATCGCGGTACTCATATGAGAAAAGAGAGAGGAAGAAAGGTGTCACAGCTTTATCTAACGTCATCCCTGGATACCGTTGGTGAAAGAGAAGAAACCCGCTTTGCTCTGGAAAGGGAAGCAGATCCTCTCTGTAGCACCACCAAGTGGTCGAGCTTCTGTAGAAAAAAAAAAAATCTCTGCAAAGCAAGCATGCAGCAGTGCTGCACAGCATCATTTTTCAACTACCTTACAGTATTTTAAGCTGTAAAAATGATTTTCGGCATGCAAACCTGGATGTAAATTGGGATTAACATCACTGAAGCCAGACAGAGTGTGGGTGAAGACAGTATTAGATGTTTTGCACTCAAAGCTGTCAGAAGGCAACTGACAAAACCTTAACGCTATCAGTTGTTGCTGTGGGTGAGCACACATCTCGAGCTGTGAACCAGGACCTGGCTGCATTAGGGGTGCTACAGACACGGAGTGCTAGACAGGTCTTTGTTTGACAAACTTTTCACTGGGCAGTGGTATCGGAAATCAGTGGTAGGCAAGATCTTTTAATGCTTTTTGTGCAGAATTTACTTTGCTTCTCCAGAAAATTAAAAAAAAAAATCTGTGTGAATTTTTAAATCAGATTTGAACAGCTGTGAAAAAAAAAAAAGTGTGTGATCAGAAATGAAGGCAGGATTTAGTTCTTCATTCCATGAAAGGCTCCTGGTGTAAAATTGCCCTGTGCCAGTGATAAATGATCAGTGAAACTTTTTCATATGATATCTTATAAGCTGTTGCTGCTCCACCTTCAGGATTACTACTTTAGGAGGATTCCTTTGCCCTAAGTTTTCTTATGATAGAGAGGGACCTGTAACAGCTTGGCTGCCCAAGCTCACTCCCACCAGAAAGAAACTTGCAGGCAAAGGGGTTGCCTGGGATGTCCCTTGTGAAACCCAGCTCCCAACAAGGTCCTCAGCAGCATACAAGCATCTAGTGTAAGAGGGCATCCACGTTGCCCAGGCCACTGGTATTGACCCAGCCACAGCTTATTTGAACCCACAAATCTGACTCATGGGAAGACTAAAAGCACTGCTCCTGGGACCAGACCATCAGTACATCTGTGTGGAACTGATTTAAGCAGGTTTCAATGCAGGAGCAAAGTCCTTGAATCTGCAGTAATTAGCCCTTGGAAATGCAGTCTGTGAAATATGTCTCTCAGCTACCACGTCCCCCTTTAATCACTGCATTCACCAATTTTAGGTATTATTAGGTTTCAGCCAATGACCCCTACTTGCTTCCTGGCCAAAAAGGAGGACACTGAGGCTTGTGTTCATCACTGACCTTTTGCAGTGCCACAGCAGCATCAGCTCCATTCTGCCTCCAGGAACAGCAGGGACCAAAGGTGTCTCTGCCCGTCACAGGGGCTGCTCAGGTGAAAAGAGCCCCAGGAGGAATAAAAGGCCACCTGCTTCTGTACCAGCTCCTGTACTTAAATAACACTCTCGTAATTAAATAAAGCAGGTGCTCGGTGGCCATTCTGTTTGCCTGCCTGCGAAGTTTCAACACAGCCAGAGATGCCTGAGGTGCCGATGTTTGGAAAAGCAGCAGAAAACCCAGCATTCCTAATGACAGAGATATGCCTTCAAAAATACATTTCTTAACACTCCAGGCAAAGCTGGAAGCGGCCTGAGGTGAAGCTTTGCAGAATCCCACTCCAAGAACAGCAGCTGCTAGTGCTATGGTTGTTGGACTCATCATCCAGCAAAATACTGCAGACATATAATGGGAATATTTTTATTTGAAAATAAGAGAAGCACCAGGACCCATCATAAGCAAGCTTGTGAGAGCTAAATGTGATTTTCAGAGGAGGTGATTATGAATGGCTGCCACAGCATTCGCTGGGAGCAGTGACTCTTCAGCACTCCTGAAGAGAAGGCTAGATTGACCCTGAGGGAAAGTAGATGAATTGAGTCAAAACACATGGCAGTGTCTGATTTCCAAGGGATTATTATAATCAATAATAACTCTTTGCATTCGTGAGTGTGTGTCTGTGATATAACAAACAGCATCATATATATATATATGCAAATAGATATAAAAAATAATATCTACATATATGTATGTATGTATGTATATATGCAAGCTCATATTGCTTAAATAGCTATAGTAGGGACCCTGTCAATATTAGCCATCAATATTAAACATCCTTTTATGATGCTTGAGGGTCTGAAAGACAAAGTTGACAAGAGTTGAAATATTGTTCACTGATACCTCTAAAAATATAATCACACTGGAGCACGTGACTACGTTCAAGCTGAAGTGTAGCTGCTGTTTTAATACAAAGCTGGGCACCCCACTGTAGCTCTGCCCATCTGCATGCATGCTATATTTAAAATGGAAAAAGGCCTCTGGGGAAAATGAAGCAAATTCACCATGGGTACAAACAGGCATGGCTTCTTCAAGGTCTGTGGAGTGTATTTTTTTACACCAATAATGGATTTAATCCAGAGACCATTGTTCTTTATGACACCCCATTTTTTCTTTGTGTTTATGCCAGTGTGACTCCACTTACTTTGATAGGAATAATACTAATTTATACCAGTGCAAGTGGCAGAAATTTTTATATTTGCTTTTCGGCACAGATGCTAGATAACAACTTTCACAGCCTGTTTCCTTTCCTACTTGACTGTAGTTTTTCCTGCAGGTGCTGTTCCTCTGATTTTTCTACATTTACTTCAGATTTCCTTAGTCTCAATGAGAAGGTAGCCAGGCCTTCAGTGCCCACATCCAGTACCTGCTCCTTGGAGTGGATGTTTTTCCCATTCCTGATGCTGAGGATTGCCCTGGTGCCTCCATCATCATTTCCCTCCTGCCACCATCACAGCCACCACCATTCCAGACAGAAAGTGCTGCACCCTCCTAATTCATTAATGCTACTTGTTAATTGCCCAAAGACTGGAGACAGAGGGGTCATGCTCCATGTGCATGAGGCATCCCTTCTTTTCCTTACGGGCTGGCTGGACAACCTAATTTTCCCTGGAGAAATAGTTTGCAGTTAATAACACAGGCCATGTCAATAAAACTAGGTACAAAATTATAGTGTGCAAGGAACAGGTAGCGTTGTGGAGCATCAGAGACAATCAAAAGGGATTAATATTTAGCAGCAGGAGAGTAGACCAGAATGAAGATAATTTTAACTCTCCCTATGATGCAGTTAGCAAAAAGAAGCAGACATCTATCTCTGCCTCTTTTACTGTCAGACTTTGTCTCACTGGACTTAATGTTGCATAGAGTGCCACCCAAAGCAGTTATATCTTTCTTTTAAGTTTTGCATTCCTGAAAATCAATGGCAGAATAGGCAAATGGATTTGAGCTATTGTCTTTCTACATGCTACTAAAAAGAGACCAAGGCAGAAAAGGCTACCTAAGCATCACAGGGAGGGTGTGGTTAAAGGAGGAGAGGTTAAAGCACAAGCTGCCTTTCTTAAATGGCTGTCCTCTCACAGACTGATGTCATTTCCCCCCGGTAGCTCAAGCATTAGCCCTCTCCTCAGTTGAAAAACAAGTCCCCAAGGAGCCTAAATTAAAGGCGCCCATACAAAAGTGCGGGGCCTGACCTCTTGCAGCTGCGCCGGGGCTAATACTGAGTCATTGTGCTGCTCTGTCCAAGGGCAGAACAAGGGCGCAGGGGAGAGATACGGAGGCATTTCAGGCTCCTCGTTAGCTCATTCATAGACACCTGGTGTCCCGCCTCCTCCTCACGCTTCGGTGCATCCCACCCCTATTGTATAGAAAATCCACTTCTTTAGAGTTCTGAGCTGCTTGGGCTGGACAAAGACCAAATTAAATCCGCAGCTGCCCAGGAAGAGGCTTTCTCCGTTGGGGGTTATTATCGATGATCTCTGATGAGAGAACAGAGCAGGGAACTCCCTTTGCCTATGTCACTTCCAGTTACAGGTTTGGACGGATGCATCCACACACATTTTTCTTCCTTCACATAAATAGCTCAGGCCACTCTTTAGCTGATGTGGGCTATCATGCCTCCACTGACCCAGTTTAGCTCCAAAGCTTTATGAGAGGTATGTGGCCTGATGCACTCGCCGTGTTTGGCTGGATAACACTCCAACTGTTTGCAGCCTGCAGGAAACACTTAGTGTCCCAGGGTGGTCAGGCCAAAATACCCTCATGGCAGCTCCTTCACCCTCAGTGAGGTTGCATTAAGGGTAAATTTGAACCAACAAGGGCCAGCTCCTCTTCTCAGTTACCCCAGAGAGAGCCTGAAATTGCATCATTAGCATCCAAGGAGTTATTTTGGATCTACATGGGCACAAGTGCAAGCAGAACCTGGCACTGAGTTTAAAGGAGCAGAACAAAGAGAGGTTTATGTCAAAAAGGAACAGCAGCAGGCAGCACATATAGGCTATATAGTCCCACGTTTTGAAAGGAAAAGAAACATAAAGTTAATAGAAAACCTTTGTGGCTACTAAATGCATTTTATTCTTGAATCCCCTGTGGAACCAATCAGTCCTTTGGCTTATAAAAATAGATGCAACAGGTGTTAGTTTGAAGACTTTTGTGCCGCATGTTAAAGGCACTAATGAAAAGTTTATGGTCAGTGAAACCTAGAGGAGAAAGCAGGATTACAGTGGAAAAAACTCTGCCCTGCTACACTAGAGAACATCTGAAGCCCTGCCATTGACCAGGGGAATTTAAATCTCCATTTCAAAAGCTTTGCATATCTGATCACCATTCCCACTATCGCTGTCTAAACAGCCTCATGCTGGTAACCTGACCTATTTAGTTAGTGGCTGCTCCTTCTGTTCTCTACATCTAACTCATTTATTTCAAGGCGATGCTGAGGATGAGTGTTGTTATCTGATTTTTCTCTTGTTTTCCTTCTTTATTCTGATATGTTTCCTGGGTTTTTTTGGGCACATCAGCTAAATTGCAGCTCTTTAAGACAGCCAAAGACAAGTTGCCTCCTAGGGACTGATGCTAGCCAAGCTACAGCACGGGGGTGTGAACATTATGCAAATAGCAACATGGGGAGCTGACAGTGAGATTTTCACAGCCACCATGGGGAACTGGATGACTGAATCCCATTAGGGTTGCAGTGAGGTTTGGCAACCTTGCTCTTCCTGGCTGCCTTTGAAGAAGTCTCAGCACAAAGCTGAAGTCTAAATCTTGCATGAAGCAAGATGCACTGTTACTCCCACAGGACTGAGTACTGCTCACTGTTAATGCAATAGCTGAGCTGGAGGCTGTAGAAGAATCCTCAACCACAACTCCCATTATCCTATATAAGGATATAAGGAAATATAAGGAGAATTTCAGGCACTGTCAGAAGATATTCTCAGAGTGTTGGAGATCTATCCAGATTTGTACAAGCAAATCAGCTAGAAAGATAACTGCAATATACCCTTGTATTGGGGAAGAATTATACATGTTTATAGTTACACAATATTTAGAAAAAATGTTCTTCTTCAGAGATCCACAGGCAGTATAGCAAATGGCACGTGAATTACTCATGTGATCTCTTCAGTCACCACAGAAAGCTTGGTCAGCAGCAGCCAGCCTCCCTACACATCACCAGGGCAGCAAATGGGAACTTCTGCTCCAGTTTGAGAATAGTATGGGATTTGGGACAGCAAGAGGCAGTTAATCAACACATGTAGCCCAAAGACCAGTTCTACACAACAGCTTAAGTAATGCAAGTTCTTGACTGATTATGGCAATTTTTAAACTTTAAAGTACATTTATGCTGCCAGAACAATGAGAAGGGGCCCACATGCATGTCTCAACAAACCAAGCTGCAGAATTGGGGCCTTCAGTATTACCTCTCATTCTACAGGTGCCACAGTCTTCCTTTGCCCTCTGCTGCCGGGGCAGCACGCAAGGGTGACTGGGCAGCGATGAAGCTCTGCA
>NW_010302156.1:15813-20123 GCF_000700745.2 Antrostomus carolinensis
AGCTGCTTACTCACATTTACACAATTAACATCATTAGAGCATCATAACAAAGTGCCGTTTCCCTCTTTTTCTTTGTAAGGATGCAAGAGTTTCTTTGGTAGGTTACTTTACAGTGGTTTCATTTTGATCTTGAAAAGAGAAATTGAGTTGAACTGCCTTGAAATAGAGTGTTTGTCTGTTACAGATACTCCTTATGAAAGGAGCAGGAGGAGGCAGGGCAAGGACAGACCCCACAGTTCCCTGCTATGGGTTAATAGGACATAGAGCAATATTGTGGTGGAAGCACAGGGAGCTGTAAGATTCTCCATAAGATCAGGACTCGTATTAAAGAAAACAGTTGTTTTTAATAAAATTACTAGTAGAATCTGCATTAGAGGTCTGCGAAAACACCTAACCTTTTTCCTTGATAACTGCAAAGGAGGCTTAAAAATACAGCCAACCAGAGGTTTCATTATCAGAAATGTACATATACTGTCTAAGATCAAAATGTACAAAAAGAATTACAGCCACACCATAAATGTTACTGGTGGGTTTTTTTTGAAAGCAGGTTAATTGGTGGTCTTGAATCTTTCTCTGCACTTAAGATCTTTCCCCAGAGGGAATTTTCCTTAACTGCAAGGACTTGCTGAACCTTACTGTACTGGAAGCAATGAGAGACAAGTATTTCTCCCACCATAAAAGCATTTCGGCGAGGGCATTGATGAGGAATGCCAGGGACTTAAATACAGGGAAACCCATAGCTGACAGCCTGGAACAGAGGAAAATGTAACAAGGCAACTTTTAAAAAAACCTTAATTACAAACATATGTAAAGCATAAGGCAACAAAAAGAAAACAGAGAAAGAACGTCAAGGATCCTGTGGCAAAGTGACCGGCGGTGAGCTGTCATGCCCAAAGCCACAGGATGAGGCCCGCAGCATTTATCGCTCACTGGAAGTCATTTTTCAAGTCAAGGAGCAAGACTACTCCAACATAAATGAAAAATTCCAGTCAGCAGAGGGTAACTGAAGCCCTCTTAAAACAAAAGTATCATTGAAGAAGGACTAATAAATCACCCAGTGACCAGATTTTTTCATTTGGAGTGGAGAACTCTCTCTCGAACCAGGTCCTTCTGTCAAGCCCATCCGTGTGGTATTAACAAAGCACTTCAGGATGTGTTTATCTTTACTCGGTACAAACTTCAGAGGGCCGTAAGCACTTTGAATTGGGCTGGAAGCTTTGACTGTGCTGGTGGGAGAGATAGCTGCTAGCCTGAGCCCCCCGTCTCCCTTTGCCTGTATAAACCCAGAGTGAATCACTGCTTCTGCTTCCTGGAAGGAGAAGACTGGAAGGAAGGGAAGGAAAGGAGCTTCTCTGGGCTCCTCCGCCCAAATATGTACTAAGCCCTGCTCCTCAGTATGTGCTTTTGTCCAAATGGTTTAGACATGAAGGACTTTTAGGCTCACACTCAAGATATAGCTCCACCCTCTGCAACTCCCTTCCTTTTTGCAGGCGACCCTACTGAGGTCGGCTGGATTCACTGAAGAACATGGCGATGTACGTGTGCTTGTTGCCTTCTGGACTCCTTTATGCAGGAATCAAGAGTAGATTGCTAGCCTCGGCCATCATCCTGAGACAAATTTATGTCCAAATTTTGTCCAGGAAACATTGAAATCAGGGCTGTATTAACCACCTGTCTGCTTCTAAATAGCTCAGACAAAAATGCAGACACTGGCCTTCACTTGCTACAGTGCCTCTTTTCTCAGTTCTTCTCTGTTTTTCCAGCACAAGAAAGCACACCCAGTCCTGAACTTGGATTGTGCAGTGACAATTGTAAGTGCTTAGATATATTTCATTGCTCTTCAGGAGGAGCATAACTTTTTGTTCTGATGACATGAGAAAAATTGAAAGGAACAATAAAGAGCACTCCAAAACATCTTTTTAATAGATGTGCTTCTTTTTATAGTTCAAATACTTTCACAAACAGTGATTTACCTCTGTGCAACCATTTGAAACAGCAGCTCCATTACTGAATTAATTTTATAGATAAAGCAGTAAATTCTAACATTTCTAATGAATATGAAATAGCAAACCTAAGGAAACTGAAGAGCTTTGTGAAGACATGTGAAGGCAAATCATGAAATTATCAAAGGACAATGTAGTAGGACTCTTGGATAAATTAAGCCTTTACTTCAACTGTTTGAGGTTTGGAAACAGACTTCTACATGCACAAGAGCTGCATTACTGAGCCGTGCTGAGCAGAGAGGCAGCATGCGTGCTGCAAGGGGCAGGACCCTGAGACATTCATATGAGACACATACTCCTCTGCAAAAAGTATTTGCAGAGTTTCTACTACAACAGCAAGATTACATGTGAGTAGTGATTCCCAGACTGGATGAACAAATGAGTGAAATCCAAATGCAGCCCCTCACCCAACCCTCAGTGATTCCTCTGGCCTTTAGTGAAAATACACTAATTCTAACGAGTTCAAATGTGTGGTTTCTGTCTTCCATTATGGAGCTGCCAGCACTTCTGGAGCACTTAGCTGCAATGCTTAAAAGTCCTTGATCTTCTTCTGTAACCTGAATCAGAAACTTTTTTTGAGGGTTGTATTTAACAAATAATACCACTATCTATTGCCAACTGCATTATAAGTATTCTTATAATTCAGTATTCCATATATTCAGTATATATTCCATACTGAAAGAATGGACAGAAGACATATAAGATTCTTTACCATGGAAAAAGTTATAAATTAATAAAGCTCCCCAAAGACTGGAAAATTTGTAATGGGGTAGGAGACTGGAAAGCACTAGTTATCTTTTCTATGCGGTCCTTGCAAATTTTGCTTTGTAACTGAATTCTTCACCTTCCTTTATCCCCTTCCCACGTGCAACTCATCCAATGACTATGGTAATCAACAGAGAAGGATCCGTTGACACCTGTGGGCCTCAAATCATATCCCATGAAAGACGTGATCCCACAGAAGACAGGGAGGGGAAGGTGCAGAAACACATAGAAGTTAGTATTATAAAATGGTAGCAGGTGGAGTGGTGGCCACCAGCCCCTGGGACTGGTTGATCTCTCTCTGCTGTGTGCCACATCACTTTAGCACACCTCATCTTTGTCCCTGTGCTATCTTCGGTTGACCAGCTCCTTTGGGCAGGTAGTCTCTTATGTGATTATACAGTGGGGGGACGGAACAGTGACACAAAGGACAGATGTACCCTGCACTTTCACTTCCTACAGCTCCACAGCTGCATTTTTCCCCCATGTTGTTACAGGATAACCCAAATGTATGCGTGTGATAATACATTCTGAAGGCTTTAAGATGTCCTGCCCCTGACTTAATCAAAGGACATTGCCCAGAACCCAGAGGAGGCCATGAGGAGTCATCCTGCCATCTCTCCAGCTGCTGTGGATTTAAAACCCCAATGACTTGGGCAGGAGGTCCAGAGATTTTTCCAGTCAGGCCACCAACTTGCAGTCACTGGAAGGCTGTGACGTTCTTCTGGGATGCTGTAATGCAGTTTGATCACTGAATGCATTCAAGTAGAGAGGTATTTTTCATGGGTCTGAGAGGTTATTATCACCTCAGTTAATTATCTGTAAGGATTCAGACTCCAGCAAATGTTAATTATCCTACCATCAATCTCAAGTTCACGAGAGCTTAGTAGGGCTATTTTTAGCAATACAAATATCTCCATTCCTGAATAGAAAAGCTGCTCTTTTTCTTGCATAACTTATTTTTAAATGATAAACACATTAGACGAAACTGGGGGGCTTTTCCCCTCTCTTAGAAATCATCCTAAGAATGTGCAATACTTAATGAAAGTGGTAAGAACAATACCATCTTCAGACATCAGAATGCATGATGTTAGAAATCTGGTATGGGGATGAGACAAAATGAACACAATGGGGTGCTTGAAGTCCACATTTAATCCTACAAAATATGTCATTGGGAAAGCGGTTTAGTGCCCAGAGCATTCCAGGGGACAGGTGCCTGAATAAGTCTTCTCATCCAGCACCTGTTAGGATAGGGTTTGAGCCTCTTGTCGCTGGCATTATATGCATGACGTAGGAACAGCAACAGCTTCATTCACTCAGATCAGTCAATGTCCCTTTTGTTTCTAGATCTGAGAGTTGTGATGAGGTCTCTGAAGGCATCAGCTGAATGTGTACCAGCATAACTGCTCTGCCTGAAAGTCCAGGTAGCTGGAAACAATAGCATCAAGAAGCCTGTCCCTCAGTTAGGTGTTGACTCTGGAGCTTAATGATGAGCATTGGGCTGTCTATACTGTTAATCATAGAATCAGAATGGTTTGGGTTGGA
>NW_010302157.1:0-1112 GCF_000700745.2 Antrostomus carolinensis
CCGCGTTACCAACGTGAGCTGGTGGCACGTGTGGCTCTGTCCCTTGTCAAGCAGCTGATTGCACAAGTGTCACCAGCTCATGGCATGTCCCACCATGGGGTGCCCGGCTCTGGTCATGTCCCCTCTCCCCTCCAGTCATCGAGCTGGGTGATCCCGGGGGAGCGAAGGCTCCCACAGCCACGTGCCAGCCCTGTGCCCTGTGCATCGGGGCCCGCGGCAGCAGCTGGTGGCATCACCGTGTCCTCCAAAGCCCTACGCCATGAAGGGTTTTTTGTCTCCCCATTGCCAATCCACCATCTCCTCTTCTCCCCTCTATTCTCACTCCGTGTTCCTCTTTACAGAACCCAACAGATTTCCCAGCCTGTCTCTGGGTTTTATATTGAAAAGGCTAAATGATGTGCTGACACCTTAATTACACCCCATTGTCACAATGCAGCGTGGCAGTGGCGTGAGTGATATGAGAAGAAAGGGCTGCGGCGCACGTGGCAGCTCCTTTGATTCGCGGTGGCAGGTTGGGAACGACACAAACGGGGGCTCATGCTGGTGTCACCCCCACATGCCACATCCACAGCCCAACCATCCCGGTGTGCCGAGCCCCACTGTGCCGAGCCCCATCGTGCCGAGCCCTGCCGTCAGCTCTCCAGCGTCAGGCTCCGAGGATGGGGGGATCTGGGGGACAGGGAGGGTGAGGGGTGGTGACGCTGCCATGGGGACCTTCCAAGGCTAAGTGATGTGACTGAGGCTATATGGCATTGGTGTCCCAATCCTCCTGGTCACCCTACCCATCCCCGCGTGTCCCCTCTCCATCCCCTGCCCCAGGTTGCCGGCCGAGGGTGCGGCAGGGTTTGGGCTGGGAGCGGTGAGTCTCCTTCTTTGGCAAAGCCACCAGCCTGGCAGAAATGTGCCAATTAAGCAACGGCTCCTTATTAGCAGGAGCTGGGGGAATCCGGGGGTTCCCAAGGCTGGGTTAGGGTGCAGACGGGGCACCCCAGACTCCCCCCGATACCCACCTTGCTGCCTGGCAAAGCCAGCGTGGGCAGGCGCACGGAGCAGGGACAGCCTGCCATCGTGGTGACAGCACCTGGCACGGGTGAGGACAGCGGCGGGGGGGG
>NW_010302157.1:1352-4288 GCF_000700745.2 Antrostomus carolinensis
GGGGGAGCTTGTTCAGACACTTGGCCATATCTTTGTGCCATGAACAGCGTTGGCAGTGGCACAGAGCTGCTCCCTGTCACAGGGCTGCGTGGCAGAGCCGGCGGGTGACACACACCAGTGGCACCTGGATCCTGGGCACTGCGGGGCTGGCGGCTTCCCTGGCACGTCCCATGTCCCAGCTCCCTGTCCTGCCCTGTGTCTCTGCCCTGTGTCCCTGCCCCATGCCCCTGCCCTATATCCCAGCTCTGTGTCCCTGTCCTGTGTCCCTGTCTCATGTCCCTGTCCCATGTCTCAGCCCTGTGTTGTGGTCCCATGTTCCTGTCCTGTGTCCCTGTCCCAAGTCCCAGCCCTGCAGATGTTGGTGACTCAAGCCGGTCACTGCAGAGCAAAGTGAAGATATGGGTCCCAGCTCGATACACCATGCCATGCCGTGCTGTGCCATGCCATGCCATGCCATGCTGTGCCGTGCCATGCCACGGGCTCCCAGACCTTCCAGGGCAGCTGGTGCAGACTGGGAGAGCTTCAAGTGGGGTGTCCCAAGTCCCAGCCCTGCAGATGTTGGTGACTCAAGCCGGTCACTGCAGAGCAAAGTGAAGATATGGGTCCCAGCTCGATACACCATGCCATGCCGTGCTGTGCCATGCCATGCCATGCCATGCTGTGCCGTGCCATGCCACGGGCTCCCAGACCTTCCAGGGCAGCTGGTGCAGACTGGGAGAGCTTCAAGTGGGGACAGGCAGGAGCAGCCTGCTCTGAAGGAGCCAGGAACCAATTTACATGCAAATGTCCTTATTAATCAAGGACAAGAGGAGGAATGAGCAGAAAACACCCAACACAAGGGCAGAGGGTTTTTTACACGGATGCTTTTCAAAGTTGCTAATGAGGCAGCAGCAGCTCTTTTCATCTCCAGATGATTTGCTGTCTGGATTCTCCAGCCATCCGTCTCCTCCTGAGGCTGGGACTGGGGCTCCCAGTGCTTCCCAGCATCACCCAGTCTGGCCGGGTGCCTGGTCCCAGCCTGTCCCCAGCCCCAGCCCGGCTGGAGCACCAGCAGCAGGAGGAAAACCAGAGCGGGGACTTAATGTTGGGATGAGAACGATGAAGCATCCAGTCGGTAGATCCTCAGCCAAGCCCGCAGCACTTTATGACGGTGTATGAGGATGTGATCCCACTCACTGTGTCCTGCTCTGGGGTCACTGTCCCCATGCTGTGTCCTCAACTGCCCTCCCCAGGGCATGGAGGGATGTGTCCCCATCTCCATCACGCTTGGAAGGTCGATTCAGCTTCTTCTTCTGGCAGAAGGACCAGAAACCACTTAGCTGCTCAGAAAAACATTGTCGTCTTCTTCCATGTGTTTATCCCTGTGTCCCTGTGCTATGGGACAGTGACCCCACGGGTGATGTGGGGCTGAGCTACCTCTGCTCCCACTGCGGCCACCCCACTCCCAGGGCTCTTCCCGCTTCCTGGCCACCCCGACCTGCTCCCGCTGCCCAGGTCCTTGTCTGCTGCCCTTAATCTGATCTCAGGCAACCCAGGGTGGGAGCAGCACCTTGCAAACGGTGGGAAATGTCAGCAGGCGCTTTAGGGAGGAGCTCTTCCCAGTCTGGTTGAGTCTTGGTTTCCACCAGGTGATGGAGGGGCTGCAGAGGGACTGGGAACACTGGAAGTGAGCTGGGTGTGTAGGGTGTCCATGCTCCCTGAGCCGTCCCTGCAGTCCCCACAGCCCACCTGTGTCCCACTGAGGGACACTGATCAGCACATCCCCAGTGGGTGACCATGTGGCTGGCCCTGCTCCCAGACCCAGAGATCTGCCACCTATGAAGGCAGGAAAGATATTGGCACCTGGTACAGGGGTTGAAATGAGTCCCTCAGTGTCCCCAACCCAGGTGCCACCAGCTCCTTGGGTAGCGGGACTGGGGAGTCCCACAGTGGGATGCTCAGGGACATCGAGGTCAGTGCGATGTTCGGGGATGCTCAGAGATGCCCAGGACAGTGGGATGCTTGGGGACATTGGGGGCACCCAGAGCAATTGCAGAACAGGAGGGATGTCACAGTGTGTGAGGATGGTGCAGGGGTGGGCAGCGTGTTGCCAGGCTCTGCCTGCACTGGTGGCCCTGTCCTTGTCACACTGGGCTAGTCCCATCCACGGGTGTCCAAGCAACCCCAGGATTTCATAGCGGAAAAGCTGGATCTGGTCACATCCATCAGCAGCTGCTGTCCCTGCCCAACCCTGGCAGAGCCCGAATTAAAAAAAATCCTAATAAAGCACAAAAGTAGTGAAAATAAACCAGAGTGGTGAGGAGGAACCCAACCTGAGCACACAAACTGGCCGGGATTCAATTAACGAGGTGGTTAAGCATGTCATATGGGTAAGCAAAGCAAAGCAAAGCAGCTTTTGATGTGTTCATCACACTCGTGCCTGGCAGAAACCACGGAAAAGCAAAGAAATCTGGGTCCCCCCTTTATGGGGGAGGCGGCAGCACAGGGGTGGCCGGCGGCAGCTATGGGGAGGGGGGTTGGGGGGCCCAGGGACACCAGCACTGCCCCAGGGCTGGGTGATGGGATGGGGAAGGAGTGGGGAGGGAAGGGACCCCCCTGCTGCCACCTTTGCATGTTAGCCACGTCCCTGCTTTGATTTCAATTTCATTTAACAGAGGCAATTTCTGCGCAGCGCTGGGTCCGCGTTGCTCCTGGATTTTATAGGAAATGTTTTCCCAGTGGGAAGGAACCAATATTGGAGATCTCGGGCAAAACCCACCCCTGGCTTCAGCCACGAAAATACAATAAATCAGGAGGCGTGCGGAGCAGCGGGGGGTGAGGTCCCCGAGGTCACCCACAGGCTGGAGCATGGAGGGGACATTTCAGCCCCCGCAGCCAGCAGCTCCCTGGGACATTCCCACCTATTTCTTCTCATTCCCGTCAGGAATCTCATCCCT
>NW_010302158.1:0-6207 GCF_000700745.2 Antrostomus carolinensis
ACCCGGGACTTAACAGTCGGTTCAAGGAAAGCTGCGGGTTTGGGGTAAAGTGGGGAGGTGGGGCTGTGCGGGATTTCAGCTCCGTAATTGTCTCGGTGCAGGACGGGATAAGGCGTGGCCGGCCCAGAGCGGATACCGTCCGTGATCTCATCAGTGAGGGAGAGCACTCTTCCAGCAGAATACGTTGCAATATCTGCAACAGGGTTTTTCCACGAGAGAAATCGCTGCAGGCCCACAAACGAACTCACACCGGTGAGTAACGGGAAGGTGTGAATAGCTGGCATAAGTTCTTTGGGAAGCAGCAGGGAATAAATCTAAAAAAAACCCACAAACAAACAAACAAAACCCCAAAACACAAACGTAACCACAAAAAAAACCCCAACCCAACCCTGTTAATATTTTATCAAAACTGTTAAATTAATCATGTTTTTCTTCCCATGCTTGTTGGTGCAATTGAAGTCTTTGTAACTGCATTCGCCGTAGGAAAGTGCAGCAGCAATTTGGGCTAAATCGGTATAGGCAAATTGTGTAAATATTCTATCTGCTGCTGTCACATGCTTACTTTGTCAGAGGGAGAACTGGAACTTGCTGCTCAGTAAATAGTAGCACTTTTTATTCTGACTGCCTCTTTGATTTCTTGCTGGTGTATTTTTCACACAGCAATTGAAGCTTAGCTGTAAGAGGAGACAGTAACTTGAAAAGTGGCTGGTAACTTGGGCACTGCAACACCCTACAAGTGTAGTTTAAATGTTGAGAAAAGAGTTAAAATGCTTAAAATCACCATCTGCTTGTTTCTTCCAGCACCTAGAACTCATTTTCTGGGTGGTCACACTAATTTACTGAACTGTTCGTAGAAGGCAACTCACAGTTAAGTTGAAATGTAGGATCAACTCTCTCAATACCCTGCTTGAACAAAACAGGAGGTGCTGGTTTTTTAAACCAAGCAAATAATATTTTTTTTTTTTCTTCATGTTTCAACAGGACTCTGTATTTGCATTAAAGCATGAACTAATGTAGTTCCCAATATAGACACAACCACCAACACTCCCCCCAAACCAAACAACACAAACCCAGACAAACCTTGGCTCCTATGGTCTCTCTGACTGAAGTCACCAAGAGTAATCTAGATACCGATATTAAACAGCAGTTTCCTCATGCTCTCTGGTCAAAGGATGTTTCTATTTCACATGGTTGTATTAGGTACTGAACTTGTATGAACTAGTTAACTGAGCAGAGCTTACCCTGGCGTTACTCCTCTGCCTTAGTAAGCCAGCATCACCTTCGTTTTGTCGTCCTTCCTGAGGAGCGCTGGCACAGCATGCCTTTGCATCATTGTGCGCAGTCAGATCCTCTGTAGGGAGGAGACCCCTGTTGTCTCTGTTCTTGTTGCAGTTTGTATGGGGAAGTCTCCCTTGATGACTGGCCTAAGAAAACTTTCTTGGTTTAAGTCTGGAATAAGCTTCTCTTGCTGCCTCCATTTATCCATTACAAGTTCTCTGAAACAGTCTTCCCTAATGAGATATTTCTACATATTTGTATGTTACTATACTGCTGACCTCAATTATTTTAACCCTAGTTCAAGCTATGTTGAGGATGAAACGTATCTAGTTACAACCTGAATTACATTACTGGTCCATTTACTCTTTTCATATATTTCTTGCTCTATAGGTGCATAGTTTCATGGGGCAATGCTTACATAGTGCTATATAAGAAGCTTAAAGCAGAAAATATGACACATAAAATACTGTGGGGTGGGGTTTTTTTTCCCTCTACCCTCTGGAAATAATTGTATTACCCAGTAGCATTGAGCATGTACTTCAAAGTAAAGATCTGTCTGGGGTAAAAGTGGATCTCTATTTGGTACAACAGGGCTTTTTAAATAGGTACAAACATCTGAGTGGGCAAAAGGAGAGCTCGTTTGTGTAAGTCAAGCCAAGGACCACCACTGGATACTGTGATTCTTCTTTATATTCAGCTTTCATAAATGTGTTCTGTTATTATTTTTAAGGTGAAAGGCCTTACTTGTGTGACTACCCAGATTGTGGGAAAGCCTTTGTTCAGAGTGGGCAGCTCAAAACGCACCAGCGTCTCCACACAGGGGAGAAACCTTTCGTCTGCTCAGAGAATGGTGAGCCATCAGAGAACAATTTGCAGCTTTCAGAACTAGGGTCAGTCTAGTACTGGAAATGTATGGACATTCACATGGCAAAAGTCCATAAAAGCTTCGGATTTTAATTTTGGAAAAGTTTCTCAGGGAGGGAGGAGCCATGCAGAATCTGCGTAATCATGCAAATACCTATCTAAGGATTGCATATATTATTAAGGAAGTAGGTTATCGGTAATTCTGTCAGTTGATGCTGACAGTGTATAAAATGATGGGGCGTGTAATGAACCTTGCAACTAAAGCTTGCTGTTTTCAACCAAACCTAGGGTTTTGAGAGTGAGGAAGGTTGAATTCAGCAGCACCTTCAGTCCCACAGATGTGTTGCTTATTCCTTCATTGGCTGCTTTCTGTAATGTGTTCTTCATTGTGACTTTGTGTTTTGAAGGCTGTTTAAGCAGATTCACGCATGCAAACCGTCATTGCCCCAAACATCCATATGCCAGACTGAAGAGGGAAGAGCTCACAGACAGGCTGAGTAAGAAGCAGACGGCTGACAATAAAGCTGTGGCTGAGTGGCTAGCAAAGTAAGTTCCTTCATGGTGTTGTCTTTCTCTAAATACTTTTAAGGGTGATCTGAGAAAGCATTTTATTCTTAGGGGCAAAAAAACCCCCAACAAACCAAAACCAGCTGTTCCAGTCCAAACCAGCCTGGCTTGGACTGGCAAACTTGCCCTTCCTTAAAGAAGTGCGAACTCTGTCAAGGCAAAGTTCCTCATGAGACTTTTTCTTATCTTTTCTTTGTGGGTTTTTTTTGAGCGGGGGTTTGGGGGGGCTTTTTTTCTGTTCTCTGCTTATATGCTTCTCTTTGCTTGATCAGCACCTGCTAATACCTTGTTAGATTGTGGTACAGTCTTGTTGAATTTACATGTGTATGAGGGGCAGCATGTATGCCTAGGGAGAAAGGCCTGCTGGGAACACCATGTAGAGGAGAAATGTCACAAATGTTCACTTAGGCACTTTACACTTAAAATACTGAATAAAGGATGTTTCTGACGGCTTAAATACTACCATATGAGGGCTGAAAGATAAAGCGAAATGCAGTGCTTATTTGGATGCAAGCAAAGCAAACCTGGGAGGTTTTTGCCAGCTTTGAATTGTTGGTGTGCGAGTTGGTTGTGTATGTTTTAAAAGTATTCCCCACATTTGATCGTAGATACTGGGAGACTAGAGAACAGCGTGCTCCTGCTTTAAAAACTAAAACAATCCAGAAAACAGACCAGGAACAGCAGGACCCAATGGAATATCTTCAGTCTGATGAAGAGGATGATGAAGAGAAAAACAACGCTCATTCAGCTGCTCACCGCCGACGCCTCCAGGAACAGCGTGAACGCATGCATGGCGCGCTGGCTCTCATTGAGCTTGCAAACCTAGCTGTGGCACCACTGCGACAGTAGATAGGAACAGAGTCTGCTTATACAAAATGTACTTCCTGGTGGTACTTAACCAGTTAGATCCTGGGCATAAGCTAAGCACCTTATTTGCTTATCATAGGCTGCTATTCTGTAGAATTTATGAAGAATGTTGTTGCCCCATAACATGGGGTGAGAGAATTGCACTTTTTGTAAGGTAAAGGACAGGTGTAAAGTATCTTAAGTATTTTGTAAATATAGGACTGCATAATGCAGGGTTGACAAACTTACGTGTTGTGGGAAGCTAGATTTTGCAAGGTTAACTCATTTATTTGAAGCAGTTTTCACAGGAAGCTCTTTCTGAACAAAGCGTTGGTGATAAGCAGAATGGTACACGTGGACAAAGAAGGCTGACACAAAGAAAAGTATATATCTGACTATTTAAGCAACTTTATATTAAGTGGTAGGCCTTAAGAAGATACTGCTAAGCAGCAATGAAACTGTCTTTTTCTAACGTCAGGGTATCTTTACCTAGTATCACTGAGGCAGAAGCCAAAGCTTAGTTATCTCAACTTGCAGAGGGGAAGAAACTGCTTCATGCAGGAACTATAAGATCGTTCAGGATATTCACTGTGACTGCTCAAGGTATGAGGCTTGACTTTGCTGTTTTACATTTTTTGATTTGATTTCAGCAGAATCTCTTTGTAGCACTTGTTATTCCTAACATGTGATGTTAGGAACTTTTGCACATTGTTGGGTTTATCTGAAAATGATTAGTCTTGCAAAGTCTAGACAAAGGTAAACAATTGGTAATATTTTTTTCCAGATACTTTTGGACCCTGTAGTGATTTGGCACTTGATTTTGTTAATAAAGGGGGAATTTACAGGGTGGCATTGATCTGTAGTAAACTATTCTGTATCTCCTATTAGCAAACACTAAGTTTTAAAGTATTGCTTTTATATGATTATTAGCAAATAGAAACCTCCATACTTTCTGTGCATAAAGCCACCTTACTGCTTTACTTCAGGATAACATGCCAATTTTGTGTTCACTAACTGTAGCACAGCTAGCAATTAAACACTGCAGAAAAGTATTCACTATACAACTAGAAAATAGGCTTCCAAAGATAGTTACAAGTGTGTTAACAGTGTGATTTCACGTATTTCCCAAATAAATGAAGTTACAGAATGCTGCCTAGTACTCAGATGCTGATATAAAACGTTTAGGAGGATATCTTGTCACTTTGTGAATGTTGTATACTTTCAAATAGCATTGTCTTATGGTGATTTTTTTTCTGTATTTTGCTTTGAAGGCAACCAGAGATTCCTAGTATGCTAAGGAAACTTTGTTTTCAGATTGGACTTTTTGTTGTGTGGTGGTTGTTTTGTTTTGGTTTTTTTTTGTTAAGCTACTGCTTTAGGGGATATTAAAAAATTCATGTTTACTGACCTGCTTGCTTTAACTCCTTCCTCTCATTGAAGGTCAGGAGATTCCGATGAGAAGGGAAGCCACTTTCCCTCTCACTTAAACAAGAGGAAGAAATCATTTCATCAATCACTTAACAGAGACTGACCAGATACGTACAGCTGTTCAAAAAAAGTAGTGTCATTTTACACCAGAAACCGCAACTGTTGGATTATGTTCTCTGATAATTTATAACCTGCTGTGGTTGAAAAATCTCATTAACCCAGTTTCTTTTAAATCATGTATTGATGCACTTAATTAAAAAGTAACAGAATAATTTAAAAAAAAATCACTTTCATTGAATGTAAATAGTTTTGCACCAGTGATACGGTTTAACTCTTGCTTTCAGCTCCTAAACGTAGCTGATATCAGGCTAATTTGTTTCTGGTTTAAGTCTTTTAGGCTTAAAAATATGAAACACTGTAGTCATTCTAGGCTCCTTAGCCTATGTAAAACTGGTAATTTGCGTGTATAGGTTTGGAGTTTCTCGAATAAGTTACATGCTTTTGAATGTTCTGTTGGCTGCATGCAAACAGTCTGATCCCAAAATGAGCCCTGATTGTAAATCTGTTGTACTTCTGAGTCAGAATTGCTCCTCAGTAGTATTTCACGGGGCCTGAGACTGTGTAATTGCCAGCCAGTTGCAGACCAGAGTCATAACTTACTTCATTAGGATTGATTTTTAATTTTTTAATTTTTTTTTTTTCCCAGTCAGCTGTAATTCTTCAGGCAACTTGCAGAAGTACACTGAATCGTACTTGGCTGAAGACAAAATTCAGACAGCTGAAGCAGTTTTGTGTTGCGACAAGTTTTGGGTAAAGTGCCAAGTTAAAAAAAAAAAAAAAAAAAAAAGGAGATGTGGTAGACTGCTTTTTGTTTTATTAAGAGGTGATTACATACAAGAAATCTTAAGTGTTCAGTGCTTCCTAAGATTAAGTTGTAGTTTGGCATGACTTAACAGCAGAGGAGTGGACGTGCTGTCATTTTAATAGATGCTTTGAATAAAAACTTGGTTTAATTTTCAAGTTTGTTGTGTGCCGTTTGCTAATTGTTAAATTCCCCCTTGTTTCTGTAATCCTGTCTGCCTGACTCCTGGCAGAGCAGGAACGTGTTCACTTGCCCTACCTGCTGGAGTCTGACACGTGTTAACCGCACAAAGCACCATTATTTAGGGTTGGGTTGGGGTTTTTTTACAGCGCGACAAACCTGCGCGTTCCGGGAGCGCCCAC
>NW_010302159.1:0-205 GCF_000700745.2 Antrostomus carolinensis
CCACAGCAACATGCCAGGCACATCAGGGCCAGGGAGGGATATTGGGGTCACCAAGCAGGGAGTGGGGCACCACGCTGGACCCCCACACCTGGGGAAACCAGGTAGCCAAGCCCCAAACCGGCAGCATCCTGGAGCTGGGTGACACCTGGCAGCACCAAAACCCTCTTTTTTGGGGGGTCCCTGAAGGGAAAGGCTTGAGGCAAAG
>NW_010302159.1:431-3353 GCF_000700745.2 Antrostomus carolinensis
CCTGTGCCCCCCGTCCCGCTGCCTCCTCTCCCTGCCTGACCTTCCTCCTGCCACCCACATCCTGCCCCAAGCCCTGAGCCTCCACGGGGGCTTCTCCGCTTGGCGAGCGGTGGCCACCGGGTCCTCCCCGTGTCCCCACGAGGAGCGTGGCTGCCCTCACCCCTGTGGCTCCATGGTGGGGAGCTGCAATGGGGACCCGGGGGGTGATGCCTGTGGCTGAGCATTGGTGACCTCTCCAGCCTTCAGCTCCAGGCCACCATGTCACCCTGCCATCCCCGGGGGGCTGCTTGGCAGTGCTTTCAGTGTCACCAGACAGAGGGTTGGCAGCGTGTGGTCAAAGCCCGGCTCTCTGTGTCTCCAGTGACAATTAGGAGCCTTCAGTGGATCCCAAAGTGTGACCTGGGGGGCTCAGGACTGAAAGATAAAGGAGCCAGGGAGTGGGGCAGGCTCAGCTCTGCCCACAGGGAGCGGCTCTGCAGAGCCTTCTGCTGCATGGTCCTTGGAAAGGGGCTTGGAGAGGAGCCAGGGCTCCCTGTGGGCACCCCTGCCAGCCCCACTGGGCTCCTCACCTGTGTTCTGGGGCTCCCCAGGCACCCCAAGCTCTGCTCACCCACTGTGTCCTTCTCCCCTCCATCACTTTGCCCCACCTGCCCTTGCCCAAGGTGCCAGCTCTTCCCTCAGCTCCTGGGCACAGGATGGTTCCTCCTGCCCTACCCCCATGACCCCAAATTCTCCCCCATCAGCAGTGTCCTCCCACCTCAGGGAAGGTCCAAGGTCCCAGCAGTGTCCTCCCAGCCCAGGGAAGGTCCAAGGTCCCAGCAGTGTCCTCCCACCTCAGGGAAGGTCCAAGGTGAAGCAACCCAAAGCCTCAAGCCATGAAAGCTCCTTCCCAATGCAGAAGCAGAATTGTTTTGGCCCCAGTGGCCGAGTTCTAAACGTCACCCACCGAGCTCACAACAAAGAGATGCGATTTCTCACGCAGGAGGTGGGACTCCATCACACGTCCCCCCCCTTAGTCCCCCTGCTACAAGCCCCTTTGGGGAGCTGGGGGAAGAGGTGCAGAGCACAACAGTGGGCAGCAGCCTGGTCCACGGCATCCCCACAAGGACTTGTGACTTTCCTGCCAGCTCTTCTCGGTCCTGCAGGCAGGAGCAGGCAGGAGGAGAAAGCAGCTGCCCTAATGGAGTTGTCCTCTTTGAGCTGCACCTTCAAAGTGTTGGCTGTCGGTGTGGGGATGTTGCCCAGACAGGAGGACAACATCTGCAGTCAGAGCTGACATCTCTCATTGGTGTCACTACACCAGTAAAAGCCAGGTGAGCTGCCTGTCCACTATGGATGGAGCAGCACAGAGGCTCCTTCTTCAGAGCAGAAGGAAAAGTCCCAAGAAACTCCGAGAGAGGCCACCAGACCCTGTGGCAATGGATGCTCAGTCTGTCCTAAAGGGAAAACCCCTCCCTGGCCTCAGGGCTGGTTCCTCAGCCACAACTCCATCCTCCCAGTGATGCCCAAGCTCTGAAGCTGGGATGTCCAGTCTGGTGACAAGATGCTCGTGACGTGGACAGTTGGATATGGCATCACAGGATCCCAGAATGGCCTGGATTGGAAAAGACCTTGAAGATCATCGAGTCCAACCATGAACCCAACACTGACCAGTCCCCTATGACTAACCCATGTCCCTCAGCACTGTGTCTACACGACTCTTCAATCCCTCCAGGGATGGGGACTCCACCACTGCCCTGGCCAACCCCTTCCAATGCCTCAGAACCCTTTCAGCAAAGAAATTCTTCCTCACATCCCATCTCAACTGCCCTGGCCACAACTTCAGCCCATTTCCTCTTGGCCTGTCCCTTGGTCCTTGGTTGAACAGACCCACCCCCACCTCTCTCCACCCTCCTCCAAGGGACTTGCACAGAGCCACAAGGTCTCCCCTCAGCCTCCTTTTCTCCAGGCTCAACACCCCCAGTTCCCTCAGCCACAAGGGAACTCAGCACACTTGTGCTCCAGACCCTTCCCCAGCTCCGTTCCCTTCTCTGGACACGCTCCAGCACCTCCATGTCCTTCTTGGAGTGAGGAGCCCAACACTGAACCCAGCACTCCAGCTGGGTGCATCAGCCAGCGCGTTCATGTTTCCAGCTTGAGGAGGGGGGAGTAATGTGGATCCTGCCCCAAAACCAGAGGGAAGGGGTGAAATATATTTAAAAAATAAATAAAACGAAGTGGTAATAACAAAAGGAGCAACATCTTCTGCTGACCTCAGAGCTGAGCGCTGGAGCCCGGAGGCTTCAGGGGACAGCAGGGGGCAGAGGACACTCAGCCCCTTGATTGCTCCTTATTCCCCAAACTTCCCCATTTCCCCTGGAACATCAGAGCCACCGAATTTTTCAGCACCACTTTTGAACACCCCTGAGCACAAACGATCCCCTCCCGAAGACTTTAAAGCGTCAGGAGGTTCGAATTAAAGCAGGAAGGAGCAGGGTGGTGTTAGAAGAAGGGATGGTGGGATGATGCAGAGCTCTCCCGGTTGGCACCCAACATCCCTGGGTGTAATTCCTGCAGGGATGGGGGGGTGAGGTCAGCTGCACGGTGAGGCCGTTACCCAAACCGGCTGGTTTTAATTGCACCGGGATGCAAAGAAGGTCTTAAGTCCTTATAAACCCGGGGTTTGATCATGGGCTTGGTGGAGGCTGCACCAAATCACCCACCCAAACATCTCATTGAGCATCTTCTCTGCCCACAGCCTGGCTGGAGACAACGGGGAGGAGGTCTGGGTATAAACGGGGAGGAGAACGCGGGTAGTTCCCCTCTGCGGGAAGAGTTTCCTCCCTCCTGGCCTTCCTCACCCTCCCCCAGTGCTCCAGCCCCGGCATCTCACCCCGCTACCCCCGCAGCGCTGCCCGCAGCTCCCAACCCTCCCCCTGACCC
>NW_010302160.1:0-211 GCF_000700745.2 Antrostomus carolinensis
GAGGGCAATAGCCACTCCAGCCCCACTGGGCCCGTGCGGGTGCGAGACTGCTCCCGTGCGCAACGTCGGGCCCAAAACCCCTACAGCCGGCCCAGAAGATGCCGTGGGAGCAGCCGTGCACAAGCACCAAGTGCTGAGAGCAGCACCCCCAGCCAGGCGGCACTGGGGCCATCCCGGAGCTCCCCGGCACCTGACAGCAGCAGCACCAGCC
>NW_010302160.1:363-1695 GCF_000700745.2 Antrostomus carolinensis
CAACACCCTTACAGCCGGCCCGGTCGGGCCCAAAACCCTTACAGCCGGCCCGGCCACCATCGTGGGACCAGCCATGCGCCGTCCCCGAGCGATGGCCCCGATCCCCCTCAGCCTGGCCCCAGAGGGTCACATTCTGAGACAACCTCAAGTACATTCACTAACTGCTGAGGAGCTCAGAGAACTCAGGAGCTTCCTTTCAATGATGAGACCTTTTCCCATGGATGTGAGAGGTGGTTTCACAGGGTCCTGGCCTTTTAACTCTGGGTTCAGAACAGAGATAGCTCTCATTGTATTTCTCTCCAGGCTAGCAGGAGTATCTGGCCATAGGGCCACTGCACTGGGCAGTGACCTGAATAAAATATGACCATTGGCCTAAACAAAGAGAGAGCTTTGTTGCAGGAGGAAGGATGAGGATGGGAGGACAGAGAACCTCAGACACCCAGTTCAACTGCATGGAATAGGAGAAGGCAAAGGAGGTCCCTGCCGTCCCTAGAGGTTCAACAGCAGAGCAGATACCCATGTGCAGAGCATGGAGGACTCCACGCTGGAGCAGAAAGCTGAGCCCGAGGACAGGTATGACTGAACTGAGACCCCAGAGACACTCAATGCCATAGCCAGGGCGGAGGAGGTGCGCTAGGCCAGAAGCCTGTCTGCAGCCTGTGGATGTCCCCATGCTGGAGCTGGGAGCTGAGCCCAAAGAGGTCCATGACTGCAGGGGAAGCTTGCTCTGAACAGTTTGTTCCTGGACCTTCACCCTGGGAAGAGTGGCAGAAGTGAACTGACTGCAAATACACACCTACCCCTTTCCTAACTCTGTCCTGTTATGTGTATTTTCATAAATTTCTAGTAATTTTTTACTCTGAAAATAATGTATTCCAAGTATTTGTAAAGGAATCTCAAAACAGTATTTCTGATAACGTTTGGCAGAATACAGGTTATACAGTCTTACAGGCATGGAGGTGCCTGCTCTTTCTGAACCTCATCACAGCACTGGGGCCTCAGAACACAGCAAAATAACCCTGCCTTGGCTTTGGCACATGATTGAACTCTTAAAAATCTTGCAAAGCAGCAAGTCCCATTTAAATCATATAGATTAAAAAAAAAATCAACTTTGGTACAGACATAGAATTGACACAATAAACATGTACTCATTTAGAGACAAAGTTTAACAGTCTTTTCCAATTACTTCCTATGAGATCTGTGAAAGACTATCATCTTAAAGAAACATTTTTCTGCAGCTTCTTCAAAGAAGAAAGATGAAACGTTTCTGACCAGTAAGAAAAGTTTTATTGTTTTGCTTTCACTTTCCTTCTTGCATCCTTATGCTTCTTC
>NW_010302160.1:1720-14281 GCF_000700745.2 Antrostomus carolinensis
ATTATGAGAAGTTTGTAAATTCACCTGTCTCAAACACTTTCTTTACATAATGAAGTAACTGGTCCTGTAAAATACAGAGATTCAGTAATTTACCTGACTGCGTGTCACAACATGATGTTATACACACTTCCATACTCAAAAATTTTTAGTTCCCTGGTAACTATAGAGTTTCAAGCTCTTCTGAAGGTCCTGGATTAATCTTAATGCAAATCAGGCAAATAAGCAACCATGCTTCCTCCTCATGCTGAGTTTTCAGCCGCAGTTACCAAGTACCAGATACTAAAATACTCACCTCAAGCAATAATCTACGTCTGTCTTCCCAGTCATCTTTTTCTTCACTGAGGTCTACTGATCTACAAAACAGCTTAGGGCCCTCTGCACAAAACAAAGAACAAATGCATATGGTCAAACACTTCTGAAGATGCTGCTGTTTGTAGATCTCATGAGCAACACAGCAATCAAGTCAGAAGGCCTATTCTTCATATTCCTCTCTTGCCCCCACAACGTGGTTGGCTCTAACAGAAATGTTATGTTACAGCCTTGCAGATTAAGAAAAGGCAGCAGCCGTTTTACTTCATATGCTGAAATATAAATTGCAGAGAAACAGCATCTGTTTTATTAAGAGCTCGGCACCATTATCCCCTGTCTCCCAAGTAAATGTATGCCTGCTAAGGATTCAGAGCTCAATTTTAACAGGCACTGTACATCAGATAAGTTGGAAGGTGACAGGACAGTAACTGCATTAACACAGTAACTTTTACACATACATTTAATGATAGTTACCTAACATGTCTCAGGAAACAAACATTATTTAAGGTATAAAATATCAAAAGCAATTGTTTTGGTGGCCTGTCAGCTGGTTTGGGCTTTTGTTTGTGAGGTTTTTTTTTGTTCATAGTTTTGGTTTTGTTTGTTTTGTTGTTGTTTTGATTGATTGTATTTAACTATGACATTTGTTATATTCACAAGAAAAACCCTCAAATTATTTAGGATCAAGAACCATGTAGGCATCTGTGGCTGGTAAGAATATTCAATATTCTTAACGATAACACCAGAAACACAGAAAGAAGTTAAAGATCATATATATGCCTGAAAAGATCCAAAATGTCTAGAAATGTGTCAAGTGCCTTTTTTTTTTTGGTAAGCCCTAAAAGACCAGCCACATATTAGGTAATTATCTGAAAAGAGGACAGCAGGATAACTGTTCAACTGTTCAGCATGTATTTTACCAGTACTTTCTCGTGGGAAGTGCTACCACAATTCATACAAGTAATGATGGAAATTTGCAATTATTTTTTTTTCCTTAAGCCTGTGTTTTAACTACAAAACATTAGTAGCTAGGCAATATTGTTTTCTCATTGAATTTCAGTAAGAGTTAAAGAAAAAGGGGTGAATAACTGCTGTTATACCTCTTAGTCGTTCATCATCTTTGGAGAAAAAGAAAAATCTAGTACTTTCTGTCCGTGGTAAAGAGGAAAATCTAGACAAACACAAAGGAATTTCAACATAAGTTACTGTCAAATTTCATTAACACAAGTTAAAGCTGTAACGCTTCAGAGAAATAGCAGGCATTGAAAACTTTACTCCACAGTAAGCAAATATAACCTTCTATCAAAAAACACTTCTTAAGAAAACTCAATATGTATTTGACTTTTGGCCAAAACCACTTCCCAGTTAAGTTTTCATGCACTGAACTAGAAACTCAGTGTTTCTATTCAACTTCAAATCAAGTGTGGTATTGGGATTTTTAAATATTGCATCCTGTGCAGCAAGGAATGGTTTCCTAAAATGACTTCCATTATTCAGAGATGTGGAATGAAGATGTTAGTGTCCCATGACCCGAGTGCTGCTATCAATATTCTCATAGCACCAAACTAGTGCAACCAAGCAGACAACAAGTACAAATGTAACTTGCATTTCTTTGTCCCCTTCACATTCTGATGCCTCTGGTTCATCATCGCCCTCAGAACTGCTGTCTTGGAAACGTGGATCTTCTTGCCATGCAACTTTTATGGGTTTTATTGTTTCAAGCACATAAGGCTCTGCAATAACATAACAATTTAAAAAAGAAATCAGATTATTCCCCTACTTGCCAGTAAAAATTTCTACTTCAGAGCAAAATACTTAAATTGGAAAAAGACAGATTTAAGAAGGACACAAACCTCCCCTCCCAGGTCTTCTATCGCTCTCTGGGCAGGTATGAGTTTAGTTTGCTTTCTCATGCATCAAAAATGCACCCTCAAAATTCACCACTAGTATCATCACAGCATGGGGAAAAAGTGCCGGAGTCCTTCTGAAGCTTTTCTTTTCCTTTTCTTCTTACCCCTTCCTTTTAGAGTATCAGCACAGTACTTGTCTAGATGACCAGAAGCGAGAAGACAGCTCCTGTACTGCCTCTCTCTGCCAATATGAAACAGTTTCCAAACCCAACAGTAACTAGGCTATGAGACACAAGCAGTATTTTATTTAAGAAAAAGAAGAAAATTCTACTTTGGAAAAAGTGAGCATTTGAAAGTTTAAGTTGTCCACAAAACACCCATAGTTTGTGCCCAAAAATAAAAAAATACTAACCATATATTCTCCCTTCATGGTTTCCACATGACACATGTCATCTTGTCAGGTTAAACAAAAGCAACAACAAAAAAATAACTCACAAAAATCACCTAAGCAACTGAGGTACGTGCAACGGAGAGAAACTATCTTTTGTGGGGGTTTGTTGTTGTTTGCTGGTTTGTTTGGTGGTTTTTGGTTTTTTTTTTAAGCTAACTTCACACAGTTTCTTTAATTTCCTACATTATTACTTCTTAAGTGATTGATTTCAGATTTTTTTAACCTTGATTTCATAACATTGGATTTTATCCTAGGTTAGAATACCCCAATAATGGTGTCATTCAGTTTCAATTTTCTAAAGGTATAATACCTAATAAAACATTCTCAGTTCTTGGGGTCAACTTTAACATCTTCTTTTGCTCATAATACTACCTTAATGAACACATTTTATTTAGTATCTTGTTGGTTTCTATGAAACCTGATTTGAGTTGTATGTTATCTTTTTCCCTGTTTCTTTGAGAAATCTAGTGGATGACAACAAGTTTTTCCATTGCTCTTCAAAAAACAGTTATATAGTAGTTCCTTCTCAAAACATCCCTTTCAAAATTCCTGGGATGCAAACATGGATTCACTGTGATTAAACCACAACAGTCTTGGCAAGTATAAGAGAAGATAATAATCATTTTGCAGAATTACTGACTTTTACTGAATCCCCTGCATTCTGAATTTCTATACCGTGCCTGACATAAGCTACTCATTAGAAACTGAATAAGTAGGTATGTTCTGCTGTTACCTTCTTTTATGACTGACTTCTCTGTGTCTCCAAAGAAGGAAAACATGAATCCTCTAGATTCCTGAGCTACGTTACTCCCAACGTTAGGTCCCAAATGGTCAGAGGCAGAATCCTCTGCATCATCTTTGTCCCAGGGTATTTCTTCATTTTTTTCTGATTTGTTCTTTGAAGATCCAAACAACTCTTTTAAATCAGCAGCAATATGATAATATGTTTCTTCAGACACTTCAGGCAGTTTCTCACTCTCTTCCCTCCTCTTCTTCCTTTTAGCTTTACTGAAATGAGATTGTTAAAGGATAGTAACACAGCACATACATTTTTAAAGGAAAAGTTTCCTAAGATCCAACCTTGCTATTAACATCTCCCTAAACTTACCTAAGCACATTAATGAGTAGTTCACTTTTAAAGTTTGTTTAGGTTTGGTTTTGGTTTTCTTCTTTCTTAGCAGAAAATAGGATATTTCCTATGGCCAGAAACAGGTTTCTAGGGCAGCATGACTATCCCTTTGGTTTAGACTTGACCCATTTCTTTTCACCTCCTGCAATTTACCCACCCTTTGAGGGTAAGCAGTGGGGAAACATCTGAAGTTTGATTCTAAAGGCAGGAACAAATCTACTTTATAATTAACCACATCCTGACTTTTCACTTATATGATAGTGTATATGTGATAGCATATAAAGAAAGATATTTAGGGCAGATTTCTTTTCTGGCAACAGAAATGTTAAGAGCTACTATTTTTTCCCTCACAGATTTTCAAATCTTAAAGTCCATGACTTGAAGCAAAGGGATAGCCTGAAGGTAAGAAAGGAAGACAGAAAGTGGCATGCAGATAATAGATGGACTAGAAAGAAAAGATGATATTACATGGTGTTTTTAAGGGCCACAATTCTTATTGTATCTTGATTTTCAGACAGAACTAAAGAAAAAGCAGAGCAGTCTGCACAGCTGCATCGTTTTGAACTCAGTTTTCTGCTATAGCCATCTTTCCATGGGAAGAAACATCACAACTATAGTTTCCAAGGTGTAATATTACCTCTCTTTTTCTGTAGCACTTGGTTTCCTTTCAAAAACTGCATGGTCCTGTCTTGTGGGATCATAGCGGAGGGCATTAATATCTCTATGAAAAGAGAAAGGAAACGAAAAACCGTAAGACATTCTAAATACTCAACTGAAAGCTACCCTAAACCTTTACAGATTCAAATTCACATTGACTTCTTTACCAAAAAAAGTTTCAAATCAATCCAAAACCTAATTGGCATTTAGAAAGTCCCTGCTAGTCAGTGTCCAGGTCAGGGAAAATTATAAACAGAAGCGGCTTTAATCAAATTGTAGTATTTCATATAAAACACAGACCTCAAGTTGTGTGTGTTATGCAGCAAGTTTACACCTGCACCTGTTTGTCTTCTGAGGAGCTATATCAATATAGCTATTCCTATGTATCGGGATCTATTTTTTCTAGAAGCAAACATTAAATAAATTAAAATAGTGAAACACTGACAAAAACTAAGTCATCCTAAAATTCCTTCTTTTCTGATAACAGATGATTCATACTTGAATTTCTTAGCACTTGTGGCCATTTTAGTTGACTTAGGGTGCTCCAGGTTGATATTTAAGAGGCTTCCCAGTATTTGTAGATTTTTCTTTTTCTCTGCAGCAAGCTCTTCTTCCTCATCTGCCTTCAAGATGTTTGTCTCTGCTAAGAGAAAATTAAATACATTATTTTTTCCCTGCTATGATCTAAGTAAGTCTGTAATATTTGATATATAATACTAGAAGAGCTCGCACACATCAACATGTCACTTCCTTTACTTTAAAGCTACTTAGAGGCTTTCTAAGATTGCACTGCAGAAAAATCTCTGATTAGAAATGTCATGGGCATCTATTTCACATGAAAATAAGATCAGTTGCTTAACCTGTTGCCTGCTTATACTGCATAACTGTGCAACTACTCTGCCACTGATAGATGCTGCACAGAAGATCACATTAAAGCAACGAAGGGAGCAGGAGAACTAGGCAAAAATTTAAGTTTCAGAAACAAATTCTGAATCATGGAAACTAGGTTTAACAACTTTGGTTTAGGGTGGGGAGGGAGAAATATTTAAAAGTTTTTGCCTTTTTCAGATTTTCTGCCTTTTGCTGTTTTAAAAAAAAATATTCTCTCTTTCTAAGGCTGCCAAATCAGCTGTGGACTGCAGGACAACTACAAAATAAACATTTTAAATTAATGTAACAGTAAAAAAGTTTATTAAAATAAGTCACCACTTAGTCTGTGAAAAATATGGATAAACACATTTTGATATCATCCTGTATTAAAAAAAAATATTTTCAAATGTTAATTTATCAACCAAGCATGTCCCATTCATCTATTTACGAATACTTTTGGAACATAAACACAGAAGAAGACACAGCTACCAATAAATACTATGTACAGCCACAACAGAGTTGGGTTATTTTCTTTAAGGAATCACCAAAGAAGCATAAGTAGTCCATAAGTTGCTTCAAGCATCCCAAATTAAGGCTTCCTGATAGAGCTCTATTACTGTCATTAACCAGGAAAAATGAGCAGGTTGACCTTCCTCTTCACTGTCACTTTCAAGGAATCGAGCATCCATGCGAAATCTTTCATCTGTGCCAAATCGTGATTGCAATTTCAAGAGCTAAACAAAATGAAACAGATCCCAGTAAGCACTGGAGAAGAAAGCAATCAACATTTAGTAACTTTTTTTAACTGTAATTATGGCAACATACGAATAACCTTTAGCTCTTGATGTCTTTTCCAGAAATCTCTTTGTATTCAAAAGATGACAACATTAGAGAAACTCCTCCCACTCCCCAACACACATTATTTCCTCCACGGCTACTGTCTACTCTATTTAAGAGAATTCTATGCAAGTTTGTCAAAATCATATTCAGCAAGTATGTAAACCTACACGTTATGTTCTTCTGAAGTGGTGTTACGAAGACTTAGAAGAAAATTAAATTACAGTAATGTGTTCACTCACTTTTTCACCAGCTTTGCCTTCAAACTGGGGCTTAATTTTGAATCTCTCATCGTCTGTATCATCTTGCTCATCCTCACTGCTTTCAAACAGTCTGCCTGAAGTTTTACAAGCAGATTCATCCTTTGTTAAACAAAAAGAAAACATAGAAAAGCAGCCATTTACACAAGTTTGACACATTACATCAGTATCAACTTTGTTCATGTGCTTTCCAATTTATCAAAAAAATGGATTTCTAGAACAACCAGCTTGCTTATTGACCCATGTGCTTCAAATCTTGTATTGCAAATACACCTTGTACAATTCTGGTTTGCAGTGATGACTATTAAATTTTAGCATAGGCAAAATAGCCATGTAAAGGGTAACTCAGACTTTACAATATCAGAGAGTTTGGTATAAAAATCCAGCTTTCTGATTATGTCAAGGGAGATCAATTTAAAAAACTCAATGTCTACAACTTTCCTGAACAAGCCTTGTTTATGATATAAACTCCAGGACATACAGATTAAGTCAGCTGATAAATACCAATGAGTACAAAAGGTAAGCACTCCATGGCTTTGCAACAATTTCCCGTAATTCTCCAGCTTTATCAGATGCATGGGTGAGTTCTTTGAAACCTGTTTCATGTTAGCAAAAAAAGAAGAATCATTCATATTAAATCAAACCTTATCTACTTTTTTCTGTCACTGCGCTATGAAAATCTGAAAATAGTCTTCAGACTAAAAGGCATACTGATATGGAATTACCTTATAGAATATTGGACTTTTTCCTAGTAACACTTACTTCTTCGTGCCTATTTCCCAAACTTGCATCTTTCTTCAACATCTCATCTATTTCAGCTTCACTTTCCACATCTGAATTGAACAGGATGTGTTTATGCTTGCCTGCTGGCTGGCTATCCTATGTTAAGAGAGAAACTGTCAGGTCAAATGTATCAAATACTTGCTATAGTTGTACATAAATACCTAAAAGATACTTCCATGACAGTAAAGGAGGAATCTACTATTCCTCTTGCAACTCTGGAGACATTCCAGGAATTAGATATGCATCATTTTGCATACACTCAAAAGAAAACTGGCCATGTAATCAGAAATTCCAGAATATTATTTTAAAATATCTTAAACAACATCTATTAATTTCCCTTTTTCTTTTACTGCATGCTATTCAGATAGAAGTGAGTGTAATTACCAGATGTGAAAGAGCTCCTTGAATGAGTTTCTTCTGTAATTCCCTCTCTTTCTGTCTCTCTTCTATTGCTGCCAGCCTCCTCTGGTTATCCTGCAACTGTCTCTTGTGTGTATTAGGTTCCTTTGAAGCAGTAGCATGAAGACAAAGCTCCTTATCTTCCAGAAGACTTGTCTTCCCATTCTCACATTTATTAGCTTCACATTCTGGATTTTTATTGCTTACATCCCTCTTCAATGTTTTTTGGCTTTTCAGTTGTTGTTTCAGAAGTTCCTGTGACACTGCAGTATTACCATCTGTGTCACTGCTCTCATCTTCACTCTGATCAGTACTAGGAACAGCATCTCCACGCTCTGAATTTTGGTTTTCTTGCAAAGAACTTGCATCTCTGCTCTTTCGTTGTAAACACAGCTGGGAAACCGGCTGATCTCGCTCATCTCCGAAGGAGGCAGCATCTGACAGTTCCTTGTCCTGTTCACAAGGTGCATTTTGTCTCTTTTTACTGCTGCCTTCAAGTAAATACAATGGCTGGTTCTTAGACTGTCTTTTAGATGACTCCTCCCCACAATAAGAAATACCAGCTTCAAGACCTAAACCTTCTACAGACCTCTTATTTAAACCAGTGCTGTCCTTAGGGAACTCTTTTTCACAAAGAGACCCCATTCCTCTGAAGGGCTGATATTTCAAACGGGAATTATTTTGTCCCTTGGAGCTTTCTTCATCAGCACTCTCTTCCCCCGCTAAAATCGCAGCAACTACATCTTCAGGACAGATACTTTTTTTTTTAACCACAGGGTGACATTTAGAAAGTTTTGTTTTCTTTACAACACTACCTTTAGGATTTTCCTCAACAATGTGCTGACTAGAACTCTGTGTACTATCCAGTTCTTCTACTGGTGTCCCAGTGTTTTCAGTAGCTAATTCTTTTAAGTCATCTAAGGTAAGGTCTAAGCGGTAACAGTTTTGCATCATGGATTCATAATCAGAACCTACTTCAGACTCCTCTGTCTCAGGACCTGAAGAAGAGCTTTCAGTATCACTTGTCTTTGTCGTACTGTTAACTGCTGTACTCTGCAAGGCAGCAGTTTTGCACTTTTTCATTTTCCCTTTTCTTTCAATGTATTCTTCTTTTAAATTGTGAGTTTTCAGTGAGGAGTCATTTACCAAATCACATTTTTTGCTCGTTAATGTTTCTTTATTTTCAACCTTCACCTGTTTAGAACCTTCTAAAATTGTAGTTTTCCTGCTACTTAGGCCTGGAGTTTTACTTTCAGCAATAATTTCATCTGTATCTGCTGAATCATAACCATTATCACATTCCATAGTCTCTTGCTCTCTGTAACTTCCTTCGATAGCTTTCTTCATGGCATCTGGATTGCTTAAGGACCAGTGACTATTGTATTTTAATTCAAAATTATCCCCAACAATTTCCAACTGGTCACTTTCAGTCTGAACATTTTCAGCTTTCTGTACTTCCGTCTCTTTCTTTACCATCGCTCTGATTTCCTCTTCAGAATCAATGTCACTATCAGAAACACTCATATTATTTTGAGCTGTAGCTCCAGAAACATTGCTTTTAGCTGATAATAAACCTCTCCCTGATATTTTACTATTAAGACTCCTGGATGGAAGCAATTTAGACCTTTCAGTGGGTCTGGATTTTGATCTTTGATCTAGTTGTGGTGAGTTTGTGTTTTTTGAAAGTGACTGGCACTCAGAAGAGAGAACTACTGCTCCATTCAGAGCCTCACTGCCCAGTTGCCTCAGTTTTTTAGGTGGCTTCTTAGTTACAGGGAACTCTCCTTGCCGCTTCTTTTTTATGCTGTCATCTCTCTCTTCCAAGTGCCAAGTAAGCTCAGATATAGGAACTACATGAGTCAAGTCTTGCTCCAGCTTTCTAAGGTTATGGCAATATTTGGATGGGTCGTATTTCACAATGTTAGTCTGAGTTAAGGAATGACAACAACACGATTCTGTCAGCAAGTAGACTTCATGAACAGGGTAAATTCTGCATGAAAGGACAACAAAGGGTCCTTTTTAATGTTATGATCACAGGCCTTTAAGCAATTGACTTGCAGTCTAAAAAATGTATTAAAATCACACAAACTTACTTCCAAGACTTCTTTAGCGGATTCAGGAATTCAAGTATGACACAGCAGTCAATATTAAGACCATTAAGCAAACGTTCCCCCATATGACAAAAGAAAGAATGGAACTGTGCCTATGCCCAACCAACAGGAAAAGGATATTTTATTTTTCTGTTGACTCCTAAGGTGAAGGACAGGCAAGACTCTGCCGAATTTGCCAACAACCCATTTCTGAAAGAAAAGAAAAATAATTAGTGTTAAACAAAAAAGGAATGGAGATAGCCCTGGAAGAAAACAAGATGTATATTCTTTGATAACAGAAACACTAATAAAGAACCATCTGTGACTAATTTTTTTTTTAACCTCTTAACTGAGATATATTCGTCCTGTGCAACTTAGCCAGCTTCCTTCTCAAAAGAGTAAAGTAAAACCAACCAACCAACAAACCAAATTTCTACAACCTGCAAATAAAGAGTGACAATAAAGAACTGAATTGATTTACTTTACAAGTACTGTTTCTAATATAAGGCTTCTGGTTTATGAATTAACAGTGGTAACTATACAGACAGGATCACTATTCTTTTGCCCTTTTTCCTTTTTCCATTAAAAAATTAAAAATCACCCCATATCACCTCCAAAAATATTCTGCACTTGGCAAATTATTTTGAAAACTTTGTAGTAAATATAATTTTTGTTGTCTAAATTTGCACATTCAGTGATTTTACTCTAAATCTTACTTTTGTAAGCATGTGTAGACCCTGATCCTGAATGTGTTGAAGCACAGAGATTACTTCCTGACAACCCAGCTGTCAAAAATGTATATGCTGTATAAAAGTAAGACACAAATTCTCTTTACATGCTTTTAAGGGAGGCACAAAGATATTCCCAACATAAACAGGAAACAAAGCATTTAGAAATTAACACAACAGAGAGGAGAGTACAATGACTGATTATTTCCAGTCATTCCAAATAATGACAGGAGCATTCTACACATAAGGTATTTCTGTAGACTACTTTTCAAATGTTAAACTGTCACACTTGATAAAAGTTTCTTTACATAAACCATAGAGATTTGACCTAAATTCAGATGAAATAAGCTTGTGTTAGATTCTGGGTTTTGTTTTGTTTTAATTCTCTATACATCTACCCCACCATACCTTATGGTCTGGCACCTCTGTACCTGGTACTGCTCTCATGTGAAAGTCCACGACTCCAGCCTGTTTCAGTGACTCTAACAGACATGTTTTGTCATTTCTCTGTGGCTTCTCTTTCTGCAGCTTTGCTTCCTCCCTCTCCATGGCGAGCCTGTACCAAGTACATTGTATATAGAAAGAGATCTACCTGTGTGCTAAATTATAGCTGGCAGTGACCCCCTCCCATAGAACAGTAACCACTCAATACTTAAGGAATTAACATAGCTGCTACCTTTAAGGTAATAAAGATGCAAAACATGTTGCAGTATCTAATATCCATCAACAGTCCACCAATGTAAATAAAAACTAGAAAGAATAAGAGCACAGCAGATGAAAGCACGGCCATAATATTATCAGATAAACAAGAAAAGGGTAACTTTAGCAACAACATACATTTATTTAAATTGATTTTTACCTGTGCAAAAAGCTTTCTTTGGCCAACTCAATTTTCAGTGTCCCTCCTTTCCATTTTGTTTTATTTAAAACTGACATGCCTGTAAAACAAGGAGACGAAAAATGAGTATTTTCTTCATTAAAAAAAAACAAAAAACCTTAGACTAACTATGCCTCCTTCCATGATAGCTTGAAGTTTCCTTAGCATGATCTTATACTCCATTACTCACCTGATTTAAGTTTGTCTCTGATGAGAGACACCATAAAATAGTTGGATTACAAAACTACTGGCAGGGTTATAAAACCAGCTGTGTAGTATGTAGCCACAAAATGGCAGGTGAAGTTACCTATAGATGGAGAGGGATTGGCAATATGCCTTTTTCTCTAGGGAATGCCACCATTAAGGATAGGAAAGCTGTTTGAGAGCAACTAAAAGCTAACTTAATGGTGCATTATCAGTAATGCAGCTTGGCCCAAAAACATAAATTACTTTAAAAAACAAAAAAAGTACTTACACTTTCTAAGGTCTGCATCAGAAATGCTGACACTGATGTAAGCAAAAGTTTTCACAGGGTTCCCTGATCAAAGACAAACATTCAGTTAATTTCTACATAGTTTCAGCGTTTTGCTTACAACTGAAAATTAAGCTATTTCCTGAAAAAAAAAAAAGTGTCTCTAAAGTAAAACTGCCATTTCACACTACAAACTGAAAAACAATTCACTTTTAAAGGACGATGCAAAACTGTTACCTTGATCATCTTTTCTGGTAATAACCTCTGCATCCAAAACATGCCCAAACTTGCCAAATCTTTCTTGCAGTTCAGCCTTAGAAACTGTATGTCCGAGCCCTCCAACATACAAGCGTTTCAAAACTTGTTCCTTCTCCATGTTGGAAAGTCAAGATGTCACATCTGCAACGCACACTCTGCTTTTCTGCAAGAAGATAATAACAGCTCACTACCACTCCCAGTGCAGGGATTCATTCAGTCCTAACACCCAGTTACAAACAGAACAAACCCTTCCCTCAGGAGCCCTCCACAAATTGCTGTTCGGATGGGCACGCCTGTGCTCAGCACTCGGTGACACGCTCGGCTCCAGGCCAGTGCCAGTAAACACTGCAGTGCTAGAAGTAACCAGGTTGTTGGTTTCTTTAAACCCTGAAACATATGGGTACGTGACAATATGACAATAAATGTAAGCAGCTCTTAGCAATACAACCTCTGTAAGGATTTCCCCAGTGGGCTGGGGGGCCTGCGAGCCGGCCCCTGCCCCTGCCCCAGCTCCCAGCTCCCAGTCCCAGTCCCAGTCCCTGTCCCAGCTCCCAGTCCCTGTCCCAGTCCCTGTCCCTGTCCCTGTCCCTG
>NW_010302161.1:0-7403 GCF_000700745.2 Antrostomus carolinensis
CCTCCCAGTCCTAATGCAGCTGTGAACCAGCGAAACAGGATGACCGTCAGCTCCAGAAGTCACTAGTAACTTTAGTACTTTATCAACATTCTTCTGATAGCAAATCTCATACTGAACCTAAAACACAGTTATTCTAGCTACTAAGAAAAAAAAACTAACTCATCATAGCAAAACCGGGACACACTTCCACTAATATATTGAAGAGTGACCATAAGCACATACTACACTGTACACCAAGGACCTTGTTTTAACTGAATTACAGAAAAACAGTTTTACAAGGGAAGATATTTTTGAAAGTGGGCTTCTCTGGCCATGATTTTCTTCCATAGAGAATTGCACAAGAAGGCTTTTGGCCACATAGCCATCTGGTACAGGTGGGAAGAACACCTCTTTTTTTTTATTGACATGGAATCCCAGGTCATTGACAGTATTATTCTCTGTTGAAAATGGCAAAGCATTACAGTCCTCTCTCTAATCTTCTGATTTACTGTTTCTTTGTCTGTTAACACAACTGCCTGCAATGTTAGCATAAGGATTATGTCAGATCAAATTTCTGTGTATTCTGTGTTCTGGATCATATCATTTAAAAACCTACTCAGTCTGCTCAGGGATTTGCAGTCCAGGTCAGAAATTGAGCATTCTGAGTGTCTTAGGTGCAACAGAAATTATTCAAGGTCATTAGTTAAAAAGATACAACTTCTGGTTTTTGAAAGTTCCTCAGCCCCAACCTTCTGGAAGAGTATTTTGGAGAAGCAGCAGTACATGTCTGCTCCATTTTTGCGGTTTGTAGGAATCTGATATTGTCTTATGTCAAAAATAAAGAAGAGGGGGAGTTCTAGATGCCTAGACCCTAGGCAAGCCAGTACAGCACAGAGGGCTTCACACGTCAACAGTCTTGCATGTTCCCATTGGTCACCTCTACTGGGACTGGGTGCAAAGGCAGAATAGGACTGCTTGTTTTGACTCTGTGTTGTGTAAAAGGAATATCTCAGAGACATGCATAAAAGAAATTTCTCAGAGACTTGTTCTGGGTCCTGCCTTATTCATATCAAAGGCAAGGCAACAGAGCACCAGAATTTGACTTGCTACTTTTAAACGCTTATAAATAAAAGTTAAATACCATAACTCTTTTTGTGGTAAACTGGTTACTGTCTTTGAATCATCTATGTTTCTATCAATTTCAAGTAATGCTGCCAAGGCATGGTATTTCATGAAGTGTTCTGAGTTAATTTAAAGTGATGGGAAAGAAAGATTATTTTTCTCTGATAATGTCATTCTCTCTTTCAGCCAACAAAACTCTAAATGCTTGACCATGTTTTTCAACCTCCTACAACCTGCCACTCAGCTTGAAAGAAATCCCAACAATCACTCAAGATTCTTGGACACATGGTGTCTCCTTCTGTAATTTAATTTGATCTTTATAAAAGTCAAATCATTAAAGATTTTTTTTTTCCAGTAAAAAACAGCCCCAGAGAAGTGTAATATTTGTTGGAACAGTACACCAATATAATCAGGTTATCAACAACTTAAATACTTGAGACTAGATGATGTCTGGTGGAACAGGTTAGAAGATTTACATCTTACTCTTCTCATTTAAAACAAGCTTGACTCTATTTTTTTTTTTTTACTTTATTTGAGCACATTACAATTTATTGGCTTTGCAAATATGTTTGTCAGTGTTTTAGGACTGGATGTTTTCTTCTTCATAAATGGAGCTAGAACATAATTTTCCCTTTGCCTTGAGAACAAAGTCTGCAGTTGATATCTTCTTCATTCAAGGGACTGTGATTTGATGTGGATCCCACTGACATACTGGATTTCATTCCAACTACAAATATTCCTCATGAACTGTCTGCGAAATTCCACATGTAGATGCTTTTAAAACAAAAACATACATCACTATCAAGTCTTAGTAATGCTATAAACACAAATATTGTGGGTTCACTCATTTTGACTTAGCATACTACTTCTCATTTATGCTCTTAATTTTCTTGGTGCAGCACTCATTTAAATCATTAGGTAGCACTAGTGTGATGGAAGAGTTCATGGCTTTTGAAAGATTTGTTAGTCAGTTTAAAATCACACCCCAATGTGGGATTCTCCTGGATGACTGATTTCACAACATTTCAGCTTGCAATATATAAAAAAACCCCACTCAAAGACAATGCTATGACTGTCCTCAATTAATCTTCAAATCTTTCAGTGAGGTTGAATTAAATTACAAAGCTGCTTGCTTGTTATGTCACTGTGATATCACAAGGCAGTTTTAATCTCAAAAGTGAAGTTTATGTACAGAAAACCAGCAAATGGGCCATGATTTTAGAACTTGCTTCCATGATAGATCAGAATGACCTTGAACTTCACCAGCACTGTTAAACATTTAATCCAATTTATACTCACTTCATAGTAATAATGTCATAAAAACATTTTATAAATCACTTTTCTGAGGATAAAGGATGTAGGAAAACCTGCAGAGATATTCCTATATGTATTTAATATGCAAAGTACTATGTGATATGATGTGATATGATATGACATGTTACGATATTATGTGATACAATATGTTGTGTTAAAAGTTTTGGCCTGAGAAATTTGGATATTGGACAGCAGAAAATGGATTATGTCATTAAACTGAATGTGGTGAATGTTAAAGTAGAAAAGCAGGGCAGTGCCTCTGAAAAAATTCTGTAACGTCCCTCAGTTCTTTGGGGGATCTAAGGAGGAGACCTGGAGAATTTACACACTGTTTTAATCATTCTACCTGGCATCTGTTCTTGGTGCTAAGCTACTTCGTAAGAAATATGTATTCATGTAGACAGAGGTCCTTGTAAAAGAAGATTGCCTCCATGTTGTTCTAAATCATCTCTGTTTAGGGCTTGGTATCATAACAGGGTAAAATAGAAGAACTGCCGGACTAAAAAAAAAACAAAAACAAACCACCAAATATGCCATTCATTGTTTTTCTGATAAGATAGAGATGTATATAGCTTTTGCAGTGCACTACCATCTAACGGTATAAATTGTTTTGGGAAGGTTTGGTTTGTTTTGCAAAGATAGCATCTCCAGATAGGTATCTGTATTCAGCAGATTCCATTTGTCATATTGCATCTGCATGTTCACTGAAAGCGCTTTGCACTCATGCTCTGAAACTTTTCCATGTAACCACTTGTCAGTATGAAAGAGTTATTTAGCATCACAAAAAAATCCTGAGTTATTGTGCTGAAAAACAGTAGGGAGGCTGTTGTCTGTCTTCCTGAATCCAAAGGACAGATCCTACAAAAGCCAATTATTTCCCTGAAAGAGGAATGAGGCTGGGAATATTATGAAAATGTATCATTTTTGATTTGCAGAAAAAGCTTGTTTCAGGTACAGGAGATGTCTTGATCTGGTATCTTGAAGATTCACCCTTGGGAAGATAGGTGGGAAGTACCAGGTGGAAGGCTGAACAAGACCAGCAGGCAGGGGCTCAACAGCCAGGCATGAGAGCCAGCGGTGGCTGCAGTGGTACAGGACAGAAGTGTATGAAGCTTGCCAAAGATGCAGATGTATCTTCTCAGAGGAGATCTCCCCCAGCTTGGCATCTGTGGCCAGTACTCTTTGATCAGGAAGGAAAAAGGAATACTGTTTTATGACGGGCTAGAGTTTTTGTGTGACTCATTCTTTTAGAACCACCAGGGGAATTCCTTGTGCAAGGGTCAGGGAGCCAGCTGATGCTGTTAGTCAGATAGAACTCTGAGAAGGATTGTTGATGAAACTTGGCTGCACCTCAAAACCTCTGGGAAGAGTGGATTCAGCCAGCAGAAGACAAATGGACTGAGAACTGTGGAGGATTTAAGGGAACAGTGGCTCTATTGTCATGTAATGCTGAATTGCCAGAATAAAACTTGATTTTCATCATATTTTACAATGCACTGATTGTATGGAATCTATCAGTGCAACAATAAGTTATGCCTTCACCATGATTATAGCACATCTTGTATAAGTGACTAAATGAGAAGTTAAAATTGCTGTAGCATAGGGATTTATATTACAATAGACATTTTTGCATAATGCTATAGTTGATGCTTCAGCTTTCTCTGACATCCGCATCTTTAGAACAACCTGTCAAAGGACTCTGAATTAATACTGCCACTCGGGGAGGATGGCAATGACAAGATGGGAGCAAAAGCGATGCAAAAATAGACAAGTCCTTAGCTCCCTAAAGCAGGCAAAAGGACAATGGAAAAATGAATTAATGCCGTTAAAATTTAGGATTTTATATGTACCAGAGTAGTGTAGAAAAAGAAGAACAATTAGAATTGAAATTTGGATTTTCAGTGTCATGGTACTCATACACTCCGCCTCTCAGGAATGCATTTGCTTTGCTTGTTACTGTTTGTTTTCTAACCAGCAAGGCATTTAAACACTTAAAATTCATGAGTTTAAAGACAATCCTTCCCTAGTAGAAAAGACAGATATCTGCTCTGCTCCATATAGATAGAAGGACAGTTTGGGATACCAAAATTAGTGAATGTTTATCACATTCCCAGAGCCATATCTAATCTCCTCACTATTGAGTTATTAATGTAGAACTTGTAGATGCAATTAAGGAGATGAGAAATGTGTCAGTATTATTAGTGTAGCATCTTGCAATACAGGTATGATTGCAGCTAGTGAGGACAGCTGCCAAGCCAAAAAATATCAATGATGTCTGAAGGAAAATGAGCTTGATTTCATTCTTTTCTCACTCTCTCCTTGTAAAAAGAATGTCCCCCCTATTTGAGCCCTAGGAGGAGAGGAGAGGAGAGGAGAGGAGAGGGGAAAAGGGAAAAGGGAAAAGGGAAAAGGGAAAAGGGAAAAGGGAAAAGGGAAAAGGGAAAAGGGAAAAGGGAAAAGGGAAAAGGGAAAAGGGAAAAGGGAAAAGGGAAAAGGGAAAAGGGAAAAGGGAAAAGGGAAGGGGGAAAGGGGAAAAGGGAAAAGGGAAAAGGGAAAAGGGAAAAGGGAAAAGGGAAAAGGGAAGGAAAAATTTGTTCTTATAACACAGTGGTTAATCGAGTGAGGTATTGAATCACTATATTCAGTTCCATACCCACTATGTGAAAATTTTCTCACCTCCTATGACTGGTGATTGCATCCAGCAGAATATTGTTTTATGCCTTTAGGGGAGTGTTTGAGGTGCCTACATACAGGTGTCTTATGCCATTGGAGATGCCTGAGAGATACCCTCAATAGCTGTAGAGGTGGCTGACAGATGCCAGGTAGGAATGTGGGGGACACATCACTTTCTAATGTGGAAGCAGATTCTGTAATAGGTCCCATGGTATCCTGTCTTTGGGGAGCAAGTGCTAAACACCAGCTGTTTAGTGTTGTTTACAATAGACACCTCTCCATCTGGAGCTTCTGCAGTTTTAAAATGATTAAATATTCATTGATCTAGAAAGTAAGAAACAGAGATGCTTCCAGACTAGTTACTGGGCACTCAAATAAGAGACAGGATTTGTGGATTTCAGGCACTGCTAGATGCAGATTCACCAGAAAGGAAGTATTAAAAGGGTAGAGAGACAAGCAGCACAGTGTCTGCTCTCCTACAACAGAGAGGAAACGTGAGCTCCTGGCATGCTGGAGGATGGTCACAGACATGATGTAACAGCTGTTGTCCCCTTCCCAAACCAAAAATAGCTAGCAAATTGAGCTTACATTTACTGATGGTTAAAGACCTGGCCAAACTGCAACAAACTTGGTTTTCACAAAAATAAAGCACTACCTCTACTAATCAATCCTTTTAAATTTCTGTCTTGGGGTGTTAAAAATGAGAAAGTAAACAAAAGAAAGCCTAAAGGCATGTGGCTTTATGAAAAACAGAAAATAACAGAGCATATTATATCTACAGAGCTTTATTTTTAGGGTAAATATATATACTTTTTAAAAAAAAATCCCTTTTGCCCATTCTTGGAAGTGAGTTGATCATACACAGCTTTGAGGTCAGCCACATATGCTAAGCAACAGAAAGCAGACCTTGTTTTCAGCTTTTGCAGATGTACAGAGACATTTGTCAGATCTCTTCCTTTGACTTTGTACTGAAATGAGAACTACATGAGTACAATGAATACAAACCATACAGCTAGCAGCGGTCACTTGAGCATAGCTGATCAGCTACTTCAAAGCCTCATAACATGTATTTCCTCCCAAAAGTCATCTATTGACAATAGCAATAGCTGGCAGGATCTGACTGTTCAGAATCACTGGCACCTCACCAAGAAATGGAAAGTCTGTTTAGAGTGGATTTGAATGTATTGTAACTGAAGTAGAATATATCATGCTTTAAAGTCAAGGACAACTGTCGGTTCTGCAGAGGGGCTAGATGAGGCAAGGACAACACAATCACTCGAAATTGTAAACATTCACAGCTAATAAGAAAAGAGGCCCAGCAGCAATGAAACGTGAGATTAGCCAGACAGCAATTATCCTAGTAATAATACGGTATATGTTTCTTCTTTACTGCTCTTGTGTGGATTACAAATGGATTCTAAAGCAGAGCTGGATAAGCCTGGGAATATTGTACTTACATTCAGTTTAGGAGCCAGCAGGAAAATCTACAGAGACTTCAAGTCTCACTGAGGTCCTTGCTCAGCCTTATAGACAGGAAACAATAGTAACAAAACATTAAAGGCTTAGGAAGGAAGAAATAAAACCTGAAAAAAATAATGCTGGATTTTCCCTGTCGAGCTCACTTATTAAGTGGACTAGATCCTACATTTCTGTGTTCGTATTTAAATGACCTAGCAGTCCACTTCTCCATTCTCTTTTACTGTACCTATATAATTACTCAAAAACCTGAAAGCTGAGGGCTCATTTTGTCCAACAGAATATTCACCAGAAAGAACAGTTCAACAGGAAAAAAAAAAAAAGCTCTAATTCCTTTTTTTGTATGTGCATGTGATATTTACCTAAAATCTTTTATTTCTCTCTGAAACTTTGTTTAATTTGGAGCAAAAGGCTGTCCAGTATAGTCTGCAGTTACTGTCTTCCCTTCACTTTTTCCTTTGTTTTGCCCTCAAAGTACTCTAATGGTCACTGCTGTCCAGGCACCACATCAATTTATTCTCATCCTGCCTGTCTTTACTGGTGAAGAAGCTTTTCCTTTCTCATTTAGTTTGTCTGTTGCCAGAGAACAATTTATCTCCCCTCTAAGATGGGAAAAAAAAAAAAGAAAGGAAATAATTTCATCAATCAAATTTGGAAAATCTGAAAAGACATTTTGTTAAAATGTATAAAGGTAAAAATGTTTAGTTTGGGAAATTCTAATCCCAGTATTGATCAGTCAAAATGTTTTGTTCTAAAAGTCATCATTCTTGCACTGCAAAACACAGTATTTTTTTCTGAAGAAAATTATGAATGTAAGCAATATTTATTTCCCCCCCCCC